>NC_138374.1:74454288-74506285 GCF_054177405.1 Leptonychotes weddellii | reverse complement strand
TTTTTTTTTTAAAGATTTTATTTATTTATTTGAGACAGAGAGAATGAGAGAGAGAGAGCACATGAGAGGGGGGAGGGTCAGAGGGAGAAGCAGGCTCCCTGCCGAGCAGGGAGCCCGATGCGGGACTTGATCCAGGGACTCCAGGATCATGACCTGAGCCGAAAGCAGTCGCTTAACCAACTGAGCCACCCAGGCGCCCCCAGACATATGCTTTTAAACCTTAACAAACTTTTTATATTTTTAACCAAAGCAACACAAAGAATCAACATTATATAAAGTTCGGTTTGCATACATATTTAACAGAGATATGTACATGACATTTTAAACAATGATAAAGTAATGTCGTGCATTCCAATTGAAGCAGAATTCTATTGTTTTAGAGATAAAATGGGGTATCTTTTTTTTTGTACTTTCTGGTGCACCCCTGCAGACCACATATAGGCTTATGTACTTTGTGAAATCTCCTTTAAAAATAGCAAGGTGATGTCATCCTAATTACTTTGAGACAGGGCATTATGGATTATTTCCCTGTGTGATTATGAGATTAACTTCAGTTTGAAGTTTAAGATGTTAGAAATCTCAGTAATATGTGTGGGTACCTGATTTCTATGTACTTTTTTTTTAACCTATGATGTAGTGTTGAGATTATTCTCATAAAGGTCAAAAAAATTTTCCATTTTCCTATTAAGTGAGAAAGGGTTCCCTGCTTCATAGAAATATCCATCCGAGCACCCTCGTGCATGGCTAGTGCAGAACCACCATAGGCCCCGGAAGAGGTGGCTGGACTGAGGAAATAAACACCAGGTGTAAAAATTGATCAGGGGCCCCCAGACAAGCCAGATGCACAGTATGAACTCCAATCACAGAGCTAAAATAGTGCTGCCATCATCTGATGAATAATAGCCAATGCCATAACTTAATGACAGGAGTTAATGTGAATTGAGAACTATTAGGTACTTATTTTTATTGAGATTTTTTAAGGCCATGTGATTTTTAAAGCAAGCTCATTATTTCAATTCCCAACAACCCTGATGAGTAGGATGCATTACCCCCAAACAAATGGATTTGAACATTTGAATTTTATTTTGCCCTTTATAACTGGCTTTGAATCTTCTCAGCTTTCTGAATTCTAAGATGGGGGAGATTTATGGATTAAAATACATTAATGGCCATTAGCTCGATAAATACTAACCCACATTATTGTTGTTGAAGCTATTTTGATTACTTTATAAATGAGAAAACAGATGCCCAGAGAAAGCAGGCAACTTGCCTTACATTGCATAGCTGTTAAGTGTCAGGGTTGAGATCAAAACACACATCTTGTCTAGATCCAACATCAAATCCAGAGAACCCAAATAAAAAAACAAGTTTAAAATAAGAATATTATAAACTGGAGTTGGAGTCAAGGATAAGAATTGTTTGAGGAACTTAATTGCATGGGACCATGTAAAAAAGAAACAAGGATTGCCCTCTTTGTGCATTTTCTTTTGAGTTTTAGAAGCTTATCCATGTGGGTGTATCGGATTGATTTAAAGGTCAAGAATGAGAGTTGATGTCGAAAACCTAACTTTCTGTATATTTGTGAACTTGCTTACTGTCTGATAGCTAAGAACAGTCTGTCTCTTCCCTATAGAGGTTTGAGAGATGATGAATAGTTTGGTAGTTTGCTTCCAGTGGTACAAAAACCCATCTTGGTTCACAGAAATTGTAATGAAGTGCTGCTGGCTTTTCATAGCCATTATTAAGAATTGACACATGTTTAATCAAACTTTCAGTCCTAGACTGCCATGTCTGTTCTTGTTGACCTTATTTTCCCGTAGTTCCCAAGACTCGCATTTCTTCATGCTGGAGCAGAGAGTCATCCCATTTCTTCTGTTAAGGAAATATATTTTATACATCACATTAATAAATCAAATCCACTCTTGTTTGTTTCAAAAACACATTTGCCACGTTTTTAAACATTATCAAAATTCTATAAACATACACATACCCTCCTAGACACATAAAATGCTTCTTTCATTTTGATCATTGTGAGACTCAGGCTCTTGTATAAAATGATTTCTGAGATTTGAATTCCACTAGACAGCCATAGAGATGCTATTAAAATTAGGATTCTTTGAATTCAAAATCCCATACATTGCTATTATATAACATAGGCAGATTGGTGTTTTCCATTTTCCTTTATATTGTATTTTTTACTTGGACCTGAAATTATATTTTTGAGGCATAGTTAATGGGGTCTAGTAGTAAGTTGTATGCAATGTTCAATTTATTAAAAATAGCAAAAGTAATGCTAGAATATTTCCAGTGTGACCTGCCACAAAGTACTTATAAGTTCTACCAGAGGAAAGGTGATATTTAACGTTTTGAATTTCCCATATGCATGCATGATGTTTTCTTCTCATGAATTCCAATTTAACTTGAATAACAATATATTATCTCTGCCTTCAACTGCAACAGAACAAGACAAAACCACTAAAAAGTAAAGTGTGGCACTTACAAGGTGATTCTAACCAAATTAGTCTCCGTTTTATTAAATAAGACTTTATATTTTTTGATAGCATAAGAAAATAGAGTCCAAGTATAATCCTGAAATAAAGCCCTAAAGTAGTTCTAAAATAAAAGCCAAATGTACCCTCTCTATTCTGGATGTGCCTCGGTTAATCCAGGAATCTCTAAGTGGGGTCAAGACCTGAACCAATGCCTTCACAGTAGGATTCTTTTTTTTTTTTTTAAAGACTTTATTTATTTATTTGAGAGAGAATGAGAGACAGAGAGCACGAGAGGGAAGAGGGCAGAGGGAGAAGCAGACCCCCCGCTGAGCAGGGAGCCCAATGCGAGACTCGATCCTGGGACTCCAGGATCATGACCTGAGCCGAAGGCAGTCGCTTAACCAACTGAGCCACCCAGGCGCCCAGTAGGATTCTTTTCTAATTTACACTTGATACTTGGCCAGATACAGAAACTGTGACAACTTTAACATAAAGAAATAACAATAAGAGAATCTTAAAGATGCATTTTTTAAATAAAATATTTTAAATTATTTTTTTATAGACAGGGTGATATCTCACATTGGAAGCTGAATGATTTTTTTTAGGTTGTTTTAGAATGTACATCCTTTCCAAAAGGTTTGATCAGCTATCACTCCATTGGCAATATTTTTCTAATCATTGCTTGTTTACATAAATTACAGCAAATTGCAATATATGTTTAGTAAATACTGAAAAGTAAAACTAGGGGCACCTGGGTGGCTCAGTCATTAAGCATCTGCCTTCGGCTCAGGTCATGATCCCAGGGTCCTGAGATCAAGCCCCTGCTCAGGCAGGAGCCTGCTTCTCCCTCTCCCGCCCCCCCTGCTTTGTTCCCTCTCTTGCTGCCTCTCTGGCTCAGTCATTAAGCATCTGCCTTCGGCTCAGGTCATGATCCCAAGGTCCTGGGATGGAGCCCCACATCAGGCTCTCTGCTCTGCAGGAGCCCGCGTCGGGCTCCCTGCTCAGGCAGGAGCCTGCTTCTCCCTCTCCCGCCCCCCCTGCTTTGTTCCCTCTCTTGCTGTCTCTCTCTCTGTGTCAAATAAATAAATAAAATCTTGAAAAAAAAATAAAACTATAGTAGTTTAATACATAGGTAGATTATATGATTTCATCTTTGAAGAAAATTAATTCCAGAATCGCACTGCTAATTTATATTTTAAGTTCATAAAATAATGATTCTGCACAATAAAGATTAATTTATCATATAATTTACCCATACATTTAGTATATTTCACTTCTATCAAACTTACATGTTTATGATTTGCTTACATGCTCCTTTGGAAGCAATGAAGAATTATACTTAATTATTGAGAAAATAATAGAGTCTATGGGCAAAAATTATCAAGTTTCTTTCACTGTGATTTTCATTCTATGCAGTGAACAATACAAAAATAAATATGTTTAAATTAAACTTTCATGCTCTGATTTGCTCTTAACGGAATTACCAACACAAATGTGTTTGTGCTTAAATTCAGTAGCCAGATCATGAGGACAGTTATCGTGACATATTCTTAATTGATTAACAAAGAACACAGAAGAGATGAAGAACAGTTAGTGATAGTGTTGGTCAGTCAGTGTTCATTCTTGATTTTGTTTTTGTTTTTTTTTTTTAAAGATTTTATTTATTTATTTGACAGAGAGAGACACAGTGAGAGAGGGAATACAAGCAGGGGGAATGGGAGAGGGAGAAGCAGGCTTCCCATGGAGCAGGGAGCCCGGTGCGGGACTTGATCCCAGGACCCTGGGATTATGACCTGAGCCGAAGGCAGACGCTTAATGACTGAGCCACCCAGGTGCCCCGATTTTGTTTTAATATTTTTGAAATTGTGAAGCATATCACTATTGGAAGTGACTTGGGATTCCCAAGATCAGAAGCAGCAGTGTGATAGAAAGTGTCAGGTCCCCCCACATATAGCCACACCTTAAACCCCAGGATTTTGAATATATCACCTTACGTGGCAAAAGGAATTTTGCACATATAAATCTGGTTACAGCCCTGAAGATAGGCAACTTGTCTTGTATCATCTTGGTTTAGTCAATTGAATCTCATGAGCCCTTAAAAGAACAGAGGTTTCTCTGGCTGGAAACGGAAGCATTGTGGCAGAAGGAGAAGCCAGGGAAATTGTGAGTGTCCCAGTGTCCGGAGGATTCAACGTCTTTGTTCTGGGCTGGAGGAGGACAAATGCAGGTGGAGATGGGGAAGGTCCTGGAGAAGCTAAGGGCAGTGCCCAGGGACAGCTAGCAAGGAAACTGACACCCAGTTCCCCAGTCGTACAAGAAGAGGTTGAGTTCTGCCCAAAATAAGCTTGAAAGTAGATTCTTCCAATGCTTCCTCTTAAGAGCCCTGCTGGCCAGTCCCTGAGCTTCAGCCTTGGGAAACCCAGAAGCGGACAAGTCCGCAAATCCAGCCCAAACATCTGGCCTCCAAAACTGGGATATGGCAAATGATACATTGTTTTAAGACACTAGGTTTTTGGTAATTTGTTACAGCGACAGTGGAAATTCATTACAAGCAACGTCTGCCTCTCTCCATTTACATCAGTAAGCGATCATTACACTTTAAAATATCCCATTCAAACAGTTCCAAACAAATATGCACTAGGGGCTGTTTCATTTATACAATATGAGATGGAAAAGAGGACACTTACGTTATTGAGCAAAATTAAATAAATTGTTCGAAATTTAAAGTCAAAATTCTTAACTATAAATTATATACTCAATAATCTTTGGTCAGCTCATTTGCTCCCAGGCTAAGAAATATTGGATTATAACTATTGTAGACATTTGATGATTTTTAGTCATATTTAATATTTTAAATGTAATCTATCTAAATGGAAATTATTTAGGGAACTCATGAATTGTTTTATTAATTAAGGTAATCATCACATTGTTTATATCAATAGAAGTGCAATTCTTATACAAGTAGCATTCTATTTTAATGGAAGAACTTTCATAAATGACTCTTGATTTTTTCACAGCTCTTCATTATTTTCTGGACATTCCTGGAGAAAAAAATAGAGGAGTTAAGAGCTAAGGCTCTCTTTCCCATTTCTTCCCACTTCATTTGATGGCCTTTTCATGTAAAAATTTCTTTATCATCAATGGTAGTATTAAGTAGCTGATTAATTATTTAAACTTACCATACATTAAACTCCGTGTTTTGTGCTTTACATTTAAGAATCTCAATAAGACCATGAAGGGAATACCATTATTTTCTCTATTTTACCAATTAGAATTCTGAAGCCCAGTGAATTTAACTGCCTAAGTATTTAAGACAAAGTCCATGCTTTTAAGAACTATTCTATTCTGCCTTCTAATTAGCCCATGTAGCTGTGGGCCTTCCTGAACATTTTGTCTACTAAATAATAGAAAAGTGAGTTCCAATATCTTACTTCAACACAAACTACAAAGCAATTTGATAAATAGTTCTGATTTAGATTTATTATCCCATTTAAAAATTAGCACAATGCCAAATATCTCTGGTTTTGTATACATTCTCTGAAGAAGTACTCATTTCTTCATATAAAACATCTGTATTCATACTTGTGTGACAGGTATTATTTTAAGTCTGAATATATAACAGTGAAAAAATATTCAAAAAGAGCCTACACAAAGTTTATGTTTAACTCTGGGTCTGATGTGAAGTGAAAGACAAATTAACAAATGAAATACATAGTAGATCATGTGGTAACAGGTGTTCCAAGGAAAAAGCAGAGCAGATAAATGAGACAAAGTGTGGTAAATGGAAGGTCAGATGAGACTTTACTAGTGGGGTGACAATTGAATAGAGAGTTGAAGAAGGTAAGGGATTAAGCCAGGTGGGTGGCTGGAGTAAGAACTTTCTAGGAAAAGGGAAGAGCAAATGCAGATATCCTGAGACAGAAGTGTGCATGGCATATTGAGGAGAACATCAAAAATAGTGTGGTTGGATCAAAGTGAATGAAGGGGAGAGAAGCATACTGTTAAGTCATCGAGTTTGTGGGGATGAAATCATGTTAGAGTTTCTTGATCTGAATAAGATAGAGTTTTGTGACCTGGCTTATTTTTATAGAATTCCTATAGACACTGTGTTGTGAATGAACTCTGAATAGCAACGGTAGAAAATACCTATAAAGAAGCTAGTACAAAGAGGGGGTCATGTATGGCTTGGACCAGGGAGGTGGTGCTAAACATGATGAGATATATAATAATTACAGAGAGGTTCACTGAAATCTAAGAGAGAGCCAACAGTGCATCTTCATGGATATAATGCAGTGTGTGATAATAAGAGGAGTCAAGGATGACCCCAAGATTTTAGCCTTAGCAAGGTGAAGGGTATTGCCTTTGAGTAAAGTGGTGAACACAGAAGGATCTAGTCTGAAGGAGATGAGGAGGAATTCAGTTTTGGACATTAAATGAGATCTCTATTGGACATCCAAATGGAAATGACGTGTAGAGTATGAGATGAGTATGAGTGGGGAGTTCAGAGGAGAGGTTTAGATTGGAAATATAACCTTGGCAAATTTTAAATTATAAATGGGATTTCAAATCAGGGGACTACTTGATATTATAAAGAGAGGGAGTACGCATAGAAGAAAGAGTAATTCACGGCACAAACCCTTTGTACCTCACTATCTAGAGATCAGAGACAAGAGGACCTATCAGTAGGGGCGCCTGGGTGGCTCAGTCGGTTAAGCAACTGCCTTCGGCTCAGGTCATGATCCCAGGGTCCTGGGATCGAGTCCCACATCAGGCTCCCTGCTCTGCGGGAAGCCTGCTTCTCCCTCTCCCACTCCCCCTGCTTGTGTTCCCTCTCTTGCTGTGTCTCTTTCTGTCAAATAAATAAATAAAATCTTAAAAAAAAAAAAAAAAAAGAGGACCTATCAGTAAAGGAGGACTAAGAAGTTAGGCAGAAGGAAGTTCCTGGAGGGTGTTGAACCTGAAGTACAACGAAAATATTTTTTTTCTTCAATGAGGAGAGAGTAATCAGCTGTATCAAACATTGCTAATAGTTCCAGTAAGATGAGTATGGAGAACTGGCCATTGTCTTGAGTAATCTGGTCATCAGCACTGGAGGTTAAGGAATGTGGTAGAGATGGGAGACTGATTAGAATTGGTTCACGTGTTGACAGAGGACAGATAGAAAAGAGAGCGCAGAGAGCTGGTGGAACAGTTACAGGTGAGTGCGGTGGTCTCTGTGAATGCCTCCTATGGGTTTCCACGGGAATAAAGGCATAATACATGGGATGTATGCTAATGAGTATGACAGGGACGGAGGGAGGCAGGTGATGATGCTGAGAGAAAGGGACGGCTGCTGGGTGACACCTTTGAATAGATGAAAGAGTAATTATACCATCACCTGGAATAACTTCATATAAAAATACTAAGAGACCAGAGTCCCCTATCACTTCTTGCCAGTTTGTTTGTCTTCTAAATTAAACACAACAAATGTTTTGATTCATGTTACTTTACTCCATGTGAGTAAATCCAACTTTGTGTTTTTCTTTTTTTTTTCCTTAATAAAAGATTAACATGGATGTTTTTTTCCTAAAAAACAAAACAAAGTACTTTCTTTAAATTCTAATAGCTTATTTATAATGCATGAAAATTTTTTTTTTTTATCGCTGTTTGATTCATTCATACAGAGGGGCATCTTTTTTTTTCTTGATTAGTAATGCCACAGTTTGCATTAATCACATTGACCTGTGTGATAGAAATTTATACTTAGCTTAGCTTTTATCCTTGACAAGATGCTAACACTACTGCTTTATAAATTAACTGGTAATAACTTTTAAAAAGTAGCAACACTTGGAATAATTTAAAGCAGAGTCAAATCAGAGGAGAATTCCACACAGTGTATTCTAACTAAAGTGTAAAAGTATAGAATATTTCATAGAAGTGTAAAAGTGTAGAATATTTCATAGAATGCAGTGCTCTGAAATGAAATTTACTTTGGTGATTTTACCTCATTTCATTACATTGAGATAGTTCAATGGGCAGACAGACCGACAGAGAGACAGATAATAGGTTAGGTAGGTAGGTAGATGTAGGTAGGTAGATCAGTCAGTATCCCCACCACACCTTTGTTTTTGCTCTACCTCATCTCTATTTTTCACCTATTCGTTTTTGCATCCTTTTTTCTAGCAATGGAAACTGTAACATATTACTCATTTTATTCCCTATATTTTTATTGTTGATATAATTTTCTCTTATTCCCAGGTTTAAACATGACTGTTTTCCTTCAACTAGGAGATGTACAGGTGTACAGACTGTATTTCACACAAAACACTGCACATACCATGCCAGAGAAGAGGTAATGACTCTTGTATCACTATTTAGACACTGGAGTTTGAAGTGCTTAGCATGAAGTCATAAATCCTAGGAGTGGAGTTTGCAATCTCCTTTCCATGTGGAGCATGCCAGCAATGCGAACATGGCCTTCTCCTGTCTTCTGTGAAATTGTGCCATTTCCTCAGTGATATTTTCTCAGGACCAGTAACTTCTGGGGGATGATGTCAGCTGTCAAGGAAAGAGTCTGGACTTTGAAGTCAGCTTGGCTTTGGACAACTTACTCAACATGTCTGACTGTAGTTTCTCTCCATAAAATGAAGATGATATCACCTTTCTCGGAGGCTTTCATAGTGATTACACGGGCTAATCTGTATATAATAGTTTGCACAGAGAAGGGCACAACATGGAAGGCCATGTGATAATTTCCTCTGATACAAATTATTTTCCATCTTTTAAAATTTGTTCAGTCTTTTGATAAATCTATTCAGTACTTACAGTGTGCAAACACAGCTCTTAGCAGTAGGGACACAGTAGTTAAGGGGGAAAAAAAAAGGAAAATTCTGCTCTCATGAAGTTTATGTCCCAGTTCCTTTTTGCTCACATCATTTTGGATTTGTCCTTCCATCCGTGATTATCATCTCTAATCCTTTTTTCTAATTTTTAAAATTCTTCTTTGCCAAATAGGTTTGACTGTGGTTCATAGAAGTCATTATCCCTTGGGGGTTGTGTAGAACTTCTGGAGGGAAATAGATCCAAATGGCTTGCCAGTGGACTTAATATCCCGTGGTCTTGCATCTCCTCTTACTGCTCACTGTGTTCTCTTTGGTGTTCGCAGACCTGTAAGCTTTGTATCTGGCACGGCAGGCTCACTCGGTGAATCACATTCCGATCTGTCTGTGCCTGGAAATAAGCTAGATACTATGGATATTCAAGTTCATAAAATGCTTAAAGACCACTGGAAGAACATGTGTTTATTTTCCTTTGCCTTACTTTCCAGTCCAGCTTGCTTTCCTTGGTATGTATTGAGCTCAGGACAAAGAAACCTTGGTAAAGGTTCTCTCTCTTCCTTCAGGTTCATGGAAAAAATCCCTCTTTTCACTTTCAAAAATTGGGCCTAGTAGATCACATTTGCATAGTTAATGGGCCGCCCTCCAGTTTTCCAGGGAAATCTACAGGTTTGTCTTGAAACTTCGTGAAAGGCTTCCTATTACGTATTAACATAAATGCCACCTGTGCCCATAATTACTCCCAGGAGCTCTTTCTGCGGATAGCAAGGTAAGTGCGGTCACTTTAAGAAAGGGAGGATTTCAGGGTAGTATTTCATATTGTCTCATGGAGTCTGAGCTGCAGAATGTGAGTGCGATTCTGGCCGTGTCCACATACCTGACACCCGGCTCTCCGTGGGCACCACCTGTCCTAGAGCACGGCGACATTGCGGGGGTTTGCTGGCAAAGCCCTGGGGTTTTCTCCTTCAGGATTATTCTTTGTGTTCATCTGCACCAACCACCTGGCCCTCTCCAGCTTTCACACAAAGACAGGGTGGGCCCTGCCTCAAAACAAGTGCCCCCATTCGCCCATTCCCCGAGAGACACATGAAATGATGTTCTCTCGAACATGGTCTGCTACCTCAGTTAAATATCTAATCATGATGCTTGTTTTAGTTCTGTATTAAGGATTTCTCTTACAATGTTTGCATTTTAATTATAAGAAACCAGTTGGTTTTGATTGACCAGAATCCTTCCTTTATTATTTTGTTGAAACAATGCTGGTTTTACTTTGGAGAATTACTTCTCACCTATTCTGAGTCCATTGGTTTCAAACCTTGCTCTCTAGTTCCAGAGTTGGATATATTAATACCAAGGTCATTCTGTTCCCTAATAACTGTGACTGGTTAATATATCATACACATGACCTACGCTAGGCAAAATCAGAATCAGTCTTAAGATTTTTACTAGAAATGCCTGGAAAGAAGTTCTTTTTTTTTTTGGCGTGGGAGGGGGAGAGGACATCAAGAGGAGGGCAGGGGTTTAGGATGTAAGAGTTTATAATGATCATCTTTGCCACCATTATGGGAAGTCAGCTTGGAAACTGAGGCATCACAGAAGCCAGAGAAATAGAGATGCAGGCTTCTAATGACATCATCTGAGGCTCTGAATCCAGCATCTCTTCCTGTGAACTATCAGTTATTTGAGTCAGTAGTCTCACTGTATTTTATGAACTATCTTATCTTTGGATGTCTACACATAATAAAGGCATGCTTATTATTCTATCTTAGCATTCATAAATTTGAGCTCAGATCGTCCCCCACTTTCCTTCACCACTTCATTCTGTCTGGGGAAGAGAACTTCTATTAACAAAAAGATAATAGATACATGAGCATTGTGCTCATCAATTTTACCTAACTTTGCATTCTTCTACCATCTAAACTCAACATTCAATTCTAAACATCCTAAATTGTTTATGATGTTCACCGTCCTGATAAATAAACACAAAGGATGGATCATTGAATTCAGTAACTTCAAAGACAGAAAATGATCAAGAGTGCCAACATCATCAAATGCTCCTATTAAAACGCAGGCTCGGGCAGCAACCCGTGACTTGCATGGATACTTCCATGCTTACACTGGGATCTGAGCTAATTTGAATAAGATACTTAGTAGCCACTCTGCTCTTCTCATCATCCAAAGTGTTAACACATTAGATGAGGCCCAGGGTGGTATGTGTGTGAAGAGATGTGCCTCACATCAATGAGGTTATTGATTGTGGGAGGAATATCTATCTATCTATCTATCATCTGTCTATCTATCTATCCATCCCTCTGTCTATCGAGAAATGTTCATCTCCTCTGTTTTAAAACAGCTTTTCAAAGAGGCAATGGTAAATAGAACTTCAAAGAACTAGCAAGGTAAACTCACATAAAAATATGGTCATTTATTTACTTTGGTGATTTATAAAGGATATTTTGAGAAAACAGATGAAGATATTGTTGCCTTGATAAATTGTATAATATAGTGCTTACCTCCTCATAAATTGTGATCAAAGTTTTCAAAACTTCGTAAGTATGGAAAAAAACAGTTTGTAAGCATGTACTCATGAAAACTCCTGAAAGTAAATAGGCAAGCTTCGCTGGATTTGGGGGGAACATTTTTCTAGTAAGTATATTATGCCCTGAAAGCTAAGTATTCGTTTTGCTAATTCCTGAGCTCAGTGTAAATGTACTACCCTTCTTTGCCCCACACATGCGAGGAAGACCACCCTTCCTTGCCCCACACGTGAGGAGGATTATCCTCCCTTGCCCCATAGACCAAATGAAGAGTATTTCCTTCTAAAGCAGGAGCAGAGAATATATTTTTCCATCTCTGTAAGACTTTTTGCTTGGGAATAGTAGTGAAAGGATCATTGTGGGATGTAGCTACACAGAGGCACCAATAACTTCAACAAATTCAACCCCAAAATGATATAACTGTAGGACAGATGAGAGAAACTAAGCATAAACCTATCCTTGGGGTAAACTTTAGGATTTATCAAAAAGTTGGTGGGTATTTTATGTCATGCTGGTTTGCATTATGGCTTGAAGGTGAATGTACATCTTCGATGGTCTGTTGTCTACTTATTCATCATGGAGATTAAACAAAATGTCCTGCTAAGAGACACATGATGCCCAGTGCTCTTCCCACGAAGGGCCTTGATATTTTCTAACTTAGGGAGAATGGGGGCATATATCCTTAAGGAATTTATGCAAATATCAAAAGTAAGTATGAGAATGGAAATTTCCTTAGGATTTATGTATTTTATGAAAGGCCTTGATCTTTATTCTTTTACATACCATTTTAATGAAGCTAATTCATATTAATTACTATTAAATTATTCATATTTTGAATATTGTGTCCTGCTTTATTGCTACATTGACAGAATATTTTAAAAACTCACATTTTGCAACCTGAAGAAAAAATCAGGTATGTGCTTGAGTAGTGTTTGAGTGGAATCGAGCAGTTCTGGAAATGATTTGCTTTGAATATCGAAGATCATATTCTTCATTGTAAAGATGAAGATGATATTATCCTTCCAATGCCTTCTTAAAATCTAGCTTATGATATCAAGTGAGTATTTTTCCTGTTTGTATAGAAGGGTGCTGATAAAAAGAAGACAGGAGGAGGGGGAGGAAAGGGAGGGCCAGGGGTAGCAGTCCACGGGGACAGTCAGGCAGAGGTAGGGACACCCCCAGGCACATGCCGGGGAGATGAGAGGGCAGTGGAAGCCAGCCCTGGAGGAGGCAAGGATAAAAGAACATCCAGGCACACGTCAGGAACCTTGGAAGGATAAACTCATGCAGAGAAACAGTGTAACTAGGAAGGCTCTGCTGAAGGAAACAAACAAACAAACAAAAAAACCTTATAGAATTTAATCTTTACCAGATTAAAAAATTAAAATATATTGCTTTATTGACAGGCTGCAGTTCAAAACTCAAACGAAAAATTCAGTCTTTGAGTTTTTATTTGGATTTCCCTTGTAATGATATCATTCAGGCTTCTCTACAGTCTGAATCAACTGAGTATTCTCATTGATCTGGTTCTGCTTCCTTTACATAAAGGAGAAAAGCACAACCTGAGTTGAAACCAAGAGTCAGATGTTTTACCAGCTGAGCCACTCAGGTGCCCCAGATGTGTGAATTTAAATCAAACCTCAATTGATCTTACTTATCCTGTGTTTAAGTAGCAGTATGACAAATCTTTATAAGAAATTTAGATTTCTTAGCTGTCATTGGTGGTAGTTATGACCATGTGACTACTACAAAGAGGACAAAGGAATTTGTTCCCCAGAGAAAATTCAATTCAAGGAAAAAAAAAAAAAAGAAAGATGCTATGCCGGGGAAAACCAACAGGTGATCCATGCATCTCAATTATTGACACCCTAATATACACATAAATCTGTAGTAGAAAGAATTTCAGATTGCCCCCACATAATATAATACAACTATCCCACTGCAACTGAAATCACCCTGTCCAGAAGAAGACCATTCAGAGTGGTGCATTATATTTCTCTTGTATCCATCGTATTATCTAAAGGACATTGCCCTCATGTTTATTGAGACTCAGGGTAATTCTATTGAATATGAGTTGCTTATTAAAGCCAGTACTTACCAAAGCATGCTTTGTCTTCAAACAAAAGAAAAAGTCCAAATACTAAACACATTAGAATGTTCTTCCCTCAGGGCACCTGGGTGGCTCAGTTGGTTAAGCATCTGCCTTCAGCTCAGGTCATGATCCCAGGGTCCTGGGATCGAGCCCCACGTCGAGCTCCCTGATCAGTGAGGAGTCTGCTTCTCTCTCTCCATCCCCTCTCCCGTGCTCGCTCGCTATCTTGCTCTCTCTCTCAAATAAGTAAGTAAAGTAAAATAAAATATAATAAAATGTCCCTCTCTCTTATTTGTGAATTTTATTTTTTATTAACATAAATTTCACAATGCAAGTATGAAAGAATAGCTCAGAAGCAATTAGTGGAATGGGAACAGAAAGTCACACAAATGCAGAGTCCAGCCCTGCAATCAGGCCCTTCTCTGTATTAACCTTTTCAAGAAATGACTGTTGCACATCTCCTATTATATACACAACACTCTGTACGGATGGGTGCCAGTAAGTTATAAGGCAGCTTTTCTGCCAGGCTTCATGGACTTTACATAACAGGAGGAGAGCAAGCAATATTGATTTAGCATCCTATGTTCTCTGCACTGTAAATAAACGCTCCCATGCATTTGTGGTTATGAATATTAGCCATGATGACCCAATGAGGAAAGCACTGCATTTTCCTTATGGGCCAACAGGTATCTTCATTCTTATTAATTTTATGCAATAGGTTATCTAACTTTACTGACTTACAATGAAAAATATACAGCTGGATCTTTATGTATGGGGTTGTGTTTATATGGATTCATAATCCATGCACATGTTTAATATGGTGTCAATAAGACCATAGTATCTTACCTTACTTATGTCCTAAGATCATATATCTTCATCTTCCCTGGTTTTTCCATTCATATTCCTTTTTCTAAAACATGTCTAGGATTATAAGTAATTTTATTCTCCAGTGAGAATCAGACTTGGCACTAAGGTGTGACCGACTAGTACTTTAGTTTGAATAAACTTTATTTCACACTCTAGACAAACCCATATAATATTAGGATGTATTTTCAAGAAAAGAATTATATTAATCATTTCCTGTATACTTGGTACCATGTGAGAGAATTAAACCAGCATTGACATTGCTTAATTTTTATTTTTTTAATTTTTAAAAATTTTATTTTTATTTTGTTTTTATTTTTTGTGTTTTTATTTTTTGACATCACTTTCTAAGTAAAGAAAAACTAAGTATGAACAAACAAGACACATCATTTTCCCTTAATATACTTAAAGTATTTAGAAGGCTGTAGCTTGAATCTGAGAAGAACATACATATTTGAATTGGCTTTGTAATTTTTTCCTGGCATATTAATGATAATCCAATTATTGTGTGAACAGCAACACACTAATTGTTATTTCCATCAATGTTTTTGTTTATTTATTTGAAGTAAAACACTTTGAAAAGAACTGAATATCCATATGGAATATGAATTGGGATTCATCTTTGAATTGGAATCAAAATCAAATCTGCCAAATATAACCTCTTAAAATTTGATAAATTGATAATAATGATATGCTATATATCAGTGTCAACATTTCTTAGAATTTCTCTCTAGTGAAAATCTATTTCTGATTACCATGAAAAACTAACATAAAATCATCCTTAATTGAAATTATTTGATGTGTATCATATTAATGGGGTATATTGTTTTTGTCTACCAAGACTTAATAAGGATTTAATTTCGATTAAATTTGAGCATCCATGACTCAAATTCTATTTAGTTTGATGAGATATTGCATGTTTTTAGTATATATATATATATATTTTTTTTGAGTAGAAAGAGTTAGAATTTATATGATATTACTTTTAGTATTTTTTCAGGAATAGTGGTAGTATGTTATTTTATTTTTTAAATTTTATTATGTTAATCACCATACATTACATCATTAGTTTTTGAAGTAGTGTTCCATGATTCATTGTTTGTGCATAACACCCAGTGCTCCATGCAGAACGTGCCCTCCTCAATACCCATCACCAGGCTAACCCATCCCCCCACCGCCCTCCCCTCTAGAACCCTCAGTTTGTTTCTCAGAGTCCATAGTCTCTCATGGTTCATCTCCCCCTCCGATTTACCCCCCTTCATTTTTCCCTTCCTATTATCTTCTTTTTTTTTTTTTAAACATATAATGTATTATTTGTTTCAGAGGTATAGGTCTGTAATTCAACAGTCTTACATAATTCACAGTGCTCACCATAGCACATACCCTCCACAATGTCTATCACCCAGCCACCCCATCCCTGCCACCCCCACCACTTTTGCAAGCTGTGGAAAGAAAGAGTACATCCGTTCTTTGCCAAACAGTACTTATCAAGAATAGCAATAATGCATCCTTGATTCAGTGTTTGTTGATTGCACCATCTCAGGCCATTAGATTATCACTCTTAAGCTAGAGTTTTATAAAGAGTTGGCAATTTCCTGGTGCTTTTAACCTAAAGAATATGAAGAATTTATTTTAAAGAAGTTTGAATACCAGTAAATCACCTGGTCTGCCACTCTGCTTAGCAGCAAAGATCTGGTTAGTAAACTTCAAGTACTACCAGATTGAGGGCAGAGAGCCAGGATGCTGTGGTGCCAAGGTCACATTTCTCTGCTCAGGGACATGCTACCAGGTGAGACCACTTCTGCCTCTTAGTCTGAAGTGTATTCATTTATTGCTTCATGCTTTTCAGAGAACTTTTACATATAGTATGATGTTCCATCCTTAACAAAGCACAGTAGGAAGGAAAGACACATCTTCTTAAATTGTGGTTGAAAAGAAATTGAAGACAGATTAAGTGACTTGGCAAGATCAAATAAGTAGTTGGCATGAGAATGTAATTCAAGTAATTTTTTTTAAATCCACACCTTTTTATTAATCCATACTAACCAACATCCTCTGGTGCTAGATAGATCTGTATAACATGCACTCTATTTTTTTGACATAGATGGGGGATTTATATATGGGTAACTCCTTCCTTATCTGTACCTCTGCCAGGTGATACATATTAGGCAGTCAGTATATGGTGCTGAGTGAAAAACTAATCTTTGTCAGAGAATTGCACTGTGAGTATGTTTATGTGATGCATTTCTAAAGATTCTTCCTTCTCTTTCTCTATTCATGTGTCTCTTTTACTAACTTATTTGAACTCAGTGGTGGGCTTATTTCTGTACAGATCACCGACTTTCAACTTCTTTTACATGCTCAGACCATGAACTGTCCTTCATGATTTCTTCTTTGTATGCCATTGATTGCAAGAGATGATAGATAGGAGAGTTTGAATGAGTGCAAATCCCTCATGATGCTGATAAACAGCAGGACACCAACGCTTTCCTGTCAGTTGGCTATATGACATTTCCATTGCTTACAAATCCTAAAGATATATTGACATTATATTTTTAGGAGCATAGAAGACATCAAAGAATGTAGTAGAATTAGCCAGTTCAGTGTATTTGTTAAGGGATTTATACACCCCATAAAGATAATAAAGCAAAAAGGATTTCCATGACACATAGGAAATATTGCTCCATTCTTCAAGATGTTTAAAATGGTCTTAGCCTTCCACAACTTCTGCAACAATTGTTAGTGCTTGTACATATTCCTGGCAATACAGATGCAGTTGGTGAGGCAAATTAAAGCACTAGAGATGTCCTTTTTTTAATTTATCTGGATAAATTATTTTTATTTATCTGGATAAATTATTTTGCATAATAGTTTTAGAACAAAACCAGCTTTTTCTAGATATTACTTATAGATTTTGAAACACAACCATGAGACTGATTGGTACAAGATATTGTCATCTTTATACTACCAACTAGAAACATACTCTCCTATCTTTCCTGACATATTGGGAAAGACTTCTAAACAAAATGTTTTACAACTAAATTATTACTAACTGTAGTTATCATGTTTGAAAAGCATTTGCTAATACTATGAGGATGATAAAGTTACTGAATATTTCTGAATATTTTTCTTCTTCATTATTAAGAATTAGTATTGTTCACCTTTTAGATTGTGAAAAGAAGCACCATAAATATTGAACATAAATCTGCTTTCTTGACAGAAAGCTCTAGAAAGGGATTGAAGAGACTGGCATCAAGTCTGGACTTTGAAATTTTCTAAGTAGCAGATTGGCTAAACCACTTCACTCCCTTTGTCCAAGTTTTCTCTAACCTAGTGTTGGACTAGACCGTTTTTTAAGGTTCTAACTGGGTGCAGTATGTTCCATTGCAATTTCCCCCGCTCTCTCTTTGTGCTGGATACCCTTAAATATTTGAAAATATCAGGGTATTATTGTCCATTATATGTTTAACAGGTGCCATCTGTTTGTGCATATTTTATAAGTAATTTTAAAAGCCCACCTGTTGGAATAGCAGTAAGATATAGCAGAACAATCACGGACTTAGAATTACACAAAGCTCATTATGGATTCCGGCCCTCTCACCAAGCAGGCAAAATTTTAACCAATTATAGCCTCAAGTTTTAATTCTTTAGCATAGTAGGGATAATTCTTATCTGTCAAGGTTGTAAAGAATAAGTGAACTACTCTGTAAAGTGCTTCTCTGTGGAATGCTTCCTACTAATTCTGATTGATACATTATATTTAGATACATTATTCTATCTAATGCAGATATATTGTAATCTTTATATAGTTTTCAAAAGTACTTAGTATAGTATTTAATAGAGACTGTATGTCCACTAAATGTTATTAACTCTCTTGTTATTGTCTTAGGGTACTTTGAACTCCTGTTTGTTTATTATAAAGATATACATTTTCTTAACCGCTATTGGTATTGGATGCAGGGATGGTATTTCTAGGCAAATATACACTAGATATTTCCACCATTAGTAAAATTGAGAATTACTACACAAATAACTACTCAGATTTCTGAGTTGGGAATTTTGAATTTTAGGTATCACTGAGTTCGCTGCTGGCAATTCTCAAATATCTTTTCTTAGGTCAACTGACAATAATTAATATTATTGACTATGAAATAAAAATGGGCCTGTAATATTATTTTTACTAAACAATTTTCCTTGTGTATTTGTACTTTATTCTGAATACAATAGTATGCAATTTGCCTTAAGTACAGAAAAAATAAGTTTATTACTGATTTAAAATAACATTATAAAGATAGTAATTCAAAACAAAGAATGTTTGAGTTGTCTCCAAAAATATTTTCAAATAAATTGAATTTAAAATTAAAAAAATAATTTAAAAATTTTTAAAAAATGGTGGCGGGGGGTTCCTGCCTGGCTCAGTTGGTAGAGCATGTGACTCTTGATCTCGGGGTTATAAGTTCAAGCCCTATGTATGGTATAGAGATTACTTAAAAAAATAATATCTTTAAAAAAATAAAAACAGGGGCGCCTGGGTGGCTCGGTTGGTTAGGCGGCTGCCTTCGGCTCAGGTCATGATCCTGGAGTCCCGGGATCGAGTCCCGTGTCGGGCTCCCTGCTCAGCAGGGAGTCTGCTTCTCCCTCTGACCCTCCCCACTCTCATGCTCTCTCTCTCTATTTCATTCTCTCTCTCAAATAAATAAATAAAATCTTTAAAAAAAAATAAATAAAAAATAAAAAAATAAAAACAAACAAAAAACTTGAAGATGGATTGTATAACACAGTGAAGTAAATTTTTTATGATTTGATCTGTCACAGTGGAAATTAGTTCTTTATACTCTCACTACCAAGTGTTTGCCCTAAGTGACCCCTTTTCATTGAGGAGAATGTTTCCTATTGTTGGTTGACTAGAGTGTTTAAAGAGAAAAAGCAATAGCTATAGTGTTTAGTTATTTACCCTAAGTTTACCTTTTTTTTGATCCTGATTAATGTCTCCAACTGTATTTTAAATTACCCTCAAATAAAGGAAGACCAGAAAAGAGGAAGGGAGAGAGAAGGAGGGCACCGCATCTGTCTGGGGAGTAGGAGCCTTGATAATGAGGTAATAATATCTCTTTCTGATGAGAGCACTAACATCTTGCACTCCAAACACGTACATACACAAACACATGCACACACACACGCACACAGCTCCCTTTAATGTGTGAGGAAACTGAGAAGTTAGGGGGAAAAAAAAAAAGATGCTCCAAGTAACTAATCTAGGAGTGGCAAATCAGGATTCAAACCCAGGTCTGTGTTACTCCAGAGCCATACTCTTAACTCATTTACTCAAGAAAAACAAAGGCCAGACAAACACCTAGGTTTTTAAATTTCCAACTCTTGCTACCACACATTTAATTTTGTCAATTGCATTGACCTCTGTGATACCTGCTTAAAATACAATAAAACTGAATACTAAGCAAAAGCACTTGGAGAGAAGCAACTAGCTGATTTCTGTTTCTATCTAAGAAGACTGTATGCAGCCAATTTGAAGAACTTCCAAAAAAGTATAACCATTAAAATGAGTTAAGTGGAGTTCTGGATTTTACAAAGGACCTGGAAATGCTAATACAATATTTCAAGTATAAATTATCTTCCTGTAATCAGGCCAAAGAATAGAGTTTTGGATTCTTCTAATACATTCCTTAGGGTGAACTTTTATCATCATTTAGGATCCGGGAAACAGTTGATTTAAAAGCAACTGCTTTATAATGTATTTCTTCTTAGCGCTGACAGTAGCAGTTTCTATAAATTATCATTATGAACTATGTGTTTATATCATCACAAAAATATTACATCTACTTCAAATGTCTTAAATAAACAGCTATTGGAGTCGGTCCTGAAGCAGCTTTGCATATGGCAGAAGGAGTCTGGCCTGGAATTAGAAGGTGGCTCTTACTGGCACATCTAACTGGTCCTTACTTCCAGGAGTGCTCTCAGGCGTATTATGTGCACTTGGTGATCTCAGCCCAGGTATGCTTCCTGGCAGCAGCATTTGCCGAGCCCTTTTCGCCTTTTGGGAAATAATGGGTACAGAATAGTTCTCTTAAGCTACAGTTGTTCACGAAGAATCAAAAGGAGCATCACAACACAAAGGGGAGAGTTAGAAGGAATAATATGCAAACAAACTCGTGGCCGGGGGGGCCTGGGCCCAATGCATCTTATCCGTCTAACCAGAAATAGGTACATTAAAAGGACTGAGGACACCACTGCAGAGCAAAGTGCTCCATCTAATGAATGCTTTCCAGTCCTGTTCTCAAAACTTGCAAACACAGAAGATAAGGTTTTTAGGGCACACTCTGTAGGATGCTTGTGCCTGTGTATGTCGAAGGTGTGGGGTACAACCTAAGGCCTTCCCAAGCCCTGTTTGGAATCTTTGGAATGGGATCAGGGTCCATCTGGAACTCATTCTTAACACACCCTAGAATCAAAGAAACAAATCCTGTAAGGCATTCTGTTTTGTCTTTATTACATTTTTTAAAAATTATATTTGCCTTCAAACTAAGGACATAAAATACCCTGGAAATACATGGACTCTTGACTCTGATCCCTCTAAGCTTTATTAAAAAAATTAAAAAAAACCCCAACAAACTTGTTAAATACTATTTGGCACAGACTGTGCAAGATTCTGGGGAGACCAAGGTGAGAGGAAAGAGCAAGGACACTGCTCTTCTAAAGACTCTACTCAGAGTGGGGGAGGGTTGGTGGCCAATAATATTGCAAAAATAAAACCTAAACTAACCCTCAGGGCACCTGTTACAAAGAGGGCCCTGTGGTGGTTGAAGGGGTTTTGACATTCATTACCATAGAAAGAGCGGCTCTTCTGTGAAGCTACTTTTTGCAAACCATCCAATTAACCCAGAGCAATTTGTCTGGACTGAAGGACAGTAGACAGCTCAACTATTTAAAAAAAAAACAAACAAACGTAAGCACTGAGTGATTTTATCTTTAAAAATGTTATAGTCTTCTTGACAGAAAAGGGTTGTTCATATAGTCTAGATTTAAAGTAAACTCCTTATTCTCTGAGTGGTTGTGTTTGGAAAGTATGTGATCAGAACATTACCATTCACGAGTTCTTTTCACTGAAAATGGAATCCTCTGTGGCATTTTGAATGATTTGGAGATTTCTGGAAATGCATGTCAAGGGTGGCACAATTAAATTAACTAAAATCTTTTATTTAATTCTAAAATCTGTGATTATATTTCATTGCCTGGAACATTTCCCTTGATTTAAGGCTAAGAATCCCTAGGAACAAAAGTTTAAATAAAGAAGTTTAATGAATTCTTACGGAAAACAGTATAGACTGATTACTTAGTTAACTGACTCATTCTGTAAGTCTTGGGATGCCTAAAATGTCGCTGACACTTCCCAGAACTTTGTGTAGCAAAGTATACAGAAAGAGTTAGCAGAGCAGGCTTGAAACCACTGCCCTTAGGAAGACCTGCATTCAAGGTTGAACCCTGGCCAGCATTTGGGAACTAGCATTTCTTGAAAATTCCCATCATTACTAACTGATAAACATGGCTTGCGGTACATAAACTGTTTGTACAAAAAATGTGGTTTTGGCTAAACACTTGCTTCCCTTCTCTGAGTCTGGAATTTTCAGACACGCTACGTAGTGAACATTAAGTGTCTAATGAGCTTCTTTGATGGACAGAACTTCCCACATGCTGTTACAACTCATTGGTGGAGGAATTACCTGCATCAGCGTGACCCCAAAGGGAAAGGACTCTTGGAAGCTTGTACCTCGTTTCCTCTCTGAACTTTATTTTCCCTTTGCTGATTTTGCTTTGTATCCTTTCACTTGAGGAAATCATAGCTGTCATATATGCCTATATCCTGAATTCTGTGAGTTCTCCTAGTGAATCATCAAACCAGAGTGTGATCTTGGGACCCATGATACAGGAAGTACACACACACACACACACACACACACATTTTGATCTCTAGGATTATAACTTTATTTGTACATAGACTTAGAAGCAAAACTTTTTAGATTAGTGCTTCTTAACCAGCAATGATTTTTGCCTGAAAGGGGACATTTGGCAATGTCTGGAGACATGTTCAGGTGTCAGAGCTGGGAGAGGGGGAGTCATCCTGTGGGTAAAGAAAGGGTAGGGTAGGGATGCTGTTGAACTTTCTACAGTGCCTAGGACTTCCCCCACTACAAAGATTTGTCTGTCACAAAAGGTCAATAGTTTTTTTTTTTTTTAAGATTTTATTTATTTATTTGACAGAGAAAGACACAACGAGAGAGGGAACACAAACGGGGAGTGGGAGAGGAAGAAGCAGACTCCCTGCCGAGCAGGGAGCCCGATGTGGGACTCGATCCCGGGACTCCAGGATCATGACCTGAGCCGAAGGCAGTCGCTTAACGAACTGAGCCACCCAGGCGCCCCAAAAGGTCAATAGTTTTGTGCCTAAGGAATGACACATAAGAGTTCATGGTAATATTCAACCTAATATCAAAACAAAGAACGTTGAACATAAGTACTAAGGCAGAATGCACAAAGGAAAAATAATATAATCTGAACTGAAGTTGCCCCCATGCCTGTAACTCCTTAGAATATGTGTGAGACTCCTGGGTGTTGAAGTATCTGTGTCCCTCTCAAGTAGTTTGTATGCCTCCATAGTCCCCAGTGTTTAATGAATAGATTGTTTGAAATACAGAATATTCTTTTCAATAGGAACACCACCAGAATTCCTCTCTTGCAAGATATGCACAACTCCCCTTACATACTTTAAAGGCCTAGTCTACAAATACTGCACATACATCCTATTGCTACTAGGAAATGCATTTGGAACACAGAATTTCAGGTGCCTATTATATGTGCTGTAATTCTGGCAACTGTTCTGCAAATTATATTCCTAATATTAATAATAAATGGGCAATAAAAATTGTTCCTTCTTTAAATGAATTCTTACATTCTATAGAAATAATAATATAAATGATCATAGCAGGGCTTTGGGTTCAATAAAGAAATAAAAGAGAGTCATTTAAACTTCAACTGTACCCAGAAACTGGGGCTATTCTCAGTATATTGGTATGGTGAGTTTAGGGCCATAAGAAATGAGATAAGGCTTCAGGGACTTCCTGTTCAATAAGAACTTGATCTTCCTTGTTAAGCTGGACAGGTGGATGACAGGAAAATCTTAATAGGAGGCAATAGGAATGTGTTGGGCCAGCCATGGTTATTCCCAAATAACAGCTAATATATGGTATGTATGGACATTTTGGAAGAGAGTAAATCAGAGACTATCTGGGCAATGGAATTGTACCAAATTAACCTTGGGATCCATCAATGTTACATAAATGTGGGATTTTGGTGATAGTTCAGGGTGAATTTAACATTTTGGAGTCAGAAGGATGTGGAGTGAAATTACAGTGATCCTACTTTGTGATTGTATGACTTTAGGGAGGTTATTTAGCTTTATTGAATCTTCATAGTTAATTCAGTCTTCACATAAATTTGTGGTGTGATTATGAGGGCCAGGCATGCAAGCTTGATGTGTAGCTCAAAGTTAAGTGCTTAATTTCATATTTGGCTATTGCTGTTCTTGTTGTGACTTATTCCTCCCAAATGATGCACCAGAATGAGGGGAGGTATGGAATACACTCTCCACTTCCAGGCAGGCTGCGATCATTTACGTTTGTAGACACATGGGAGGGTGGGCACATTTGGAGTGACATAGGGTCAACAGAAGCTGACAAAGCAGAAAGAGAGGTGTGGCCGCCCCCATCACTCTAGGAGGAAGGCTCTTTCCCTGGAATAAGTGTGCCTTGAAACTGTCAAAAGTAAGATGCTTTCCCCAGTGGGTAAGCAGCACCAGTCCTCTCGGTGGCTGGAAATTAAGGGCGCTGGGAAATATTCCCAGAATTGAGTATCTTTTCATATGGTATAGGGTTTACTGGTTTGTGGTTTGAGGTCAAAGTGCTGAAAGGCCACTTTAAAGCCAAAAATGTGAGAGAATTGAAAACTTGGCAGCTGGGGCATGTTTTGAAATGTGAAAAAGTAACAGCGACATGATAGTGAAAAGGTTGAAGGGGAGGATTTAGTGAATTTGGAGGTATTTATGCCACTGTTCAGAGGAGAGGAAGTTCTGACTACTCTTCCATTCACTGATATTGCTATTACCTAAAATTCCTGCTCCACTATTACCACTCCAAGAAGATATCCCGTGAAAATATCATCCTTTCTGTAATTTCTGACTCACTCGACAATCTTCGAACTAGTGATTAAACTTCCTAGACATTTAGAAGCTACTACAGAAACGTGCTGGCCGATATTGGGGCCTTCACTGCAGGTTGATTTTACATTTTGCTCGTGTATATTAACCACTTTCCAAATCAGTGACTTCTGCTCAAGTCCCCTCCATACTTTTCTAAACATAATCTGTCTTATAGAAGATAAAGAAACAGGTTTCTCAACCTGCCTAGAGCGCGAAGATCCCACAAAGGAATAGCCCGGTATGGAATCCAGCCAGAAACCACCCCGCAGTCTGATTTTGAGTTCAGTGCCAGATTTGGTATGTTGTGAAAGTAACGCATCCATCTATCGTTCGTCAATAGACACATGCCTACTTAGACAGCTCCTTTGCCCTTAGGAGAGACATTATCCCCTAGTTGATTCTTTTTTGTCTGTTTTATGCAACACTTCTGATTAGATCACTTCCTTCCCTTTTTACGTTTCTTTCACTGTGCATATAAAGGACTGGTTTCTGGTTCATCTTTCTTTGAATAGTGTTTCCTATGGTTAGGGGCAATCAGCAAGCTAATTTCATCCGAGCTCCAATCACAAGCAATTTATAAAATCTTAGAAGAACACAGGTAGGTAGTAAGTAGTAATCAACTTAACTTTGATAGGGCAATTTATTTTTTTATTGTCTGCCAGTCATCAGCCTGGTGAGTTGATTTGAATCATTGAGGTACGGTTGCTTTTGAAACTTGATTTTTCCCCTTCTCCTGAAGGACTGATTAACAAAATAGGGCAAAAAGTCTGTATTCAAAAATTAACATAATTTCATGTCATGAAGTTATTTTTTCCTTCCTTCCTTCCTTATAAAATTCAGTTAGTGGTAGAATTATTATTTTTTTAAGAAGCGGGGCCTTTGCAATTTGTTGGCAACGTTACAGAGGAGACGTTTGTAAGCAAAGCCAAAATGTTTCTCCTGCAGTGTATGGGCTGTAGACCTGCCACATATTTGTTACTCAGAAATTTATTTATTGTAATATCGTATTAGAGTAATAATAACTCCCAGAGAAGAAGGTATGTGTGTGTTTGGAATCCTTGACATTTTCTTTAAAATATAAATTCTGACTTTGAATCTTTTAATACTTTTTTATAACTACCTCCCATACCTCTCTGTTTTCTATGTCTTTCTTAAATTCACAGTATACATTTCTGCAGTATTCTAGTTTTCTATTTGCATGTTTAACAAATTCTAAGGAAAAGACACTTTATAATATTCACACGCTGCAGTCAAATAATATGTTGAGCTTTGATAATTCATGGTAGCCAGCTCTAGTTCTAACATCTAGGGTTCCCTCCAAAAAAAATGTATTTTCTCTTGTGTGTTTGGGTATTTTTGTGCATTAGTTGTGCATTTCTGTTTAATAACTGATTCCAAATCTTAGTAACTAAAGCAACAACCATTTATTGTCTCATAGTCTCTATAGGTCAGAAGTCCAGGCAGGGCTTAGCTGGGCTGTGTGGGAGTGAATAGTTCACAAAGCTCAGGCAAGGTCTCAGTGGGGCTCCCGTCGCCCTGAGGTTCACTCAGGGAGTGAGTGGATGTAGAGATCACTGGCAGGACTGTTTTTCCTGGGTCTCAGTCCGTTCCTTAATGGCTATTGGTCAGGGGCTTGCCTCACGGTCTGTGACATGGATCTTCTCCGTAAAGCAGCTCACAACAGAGAGGGTAAGAGGGCAAGACCCAGTGAGCAAGAAAAAAGTCACAGTCTTCTGTTATCTCATCTTAGAAGTCATTAATCTCAAGCATGATTAGTCTCAAGCCCACTATCATGGGGAGTGGAGAGACTATGAATATCAGGGGGAAGGCATCACTGAGAGCCCATTCAGGAACTGCCTGCCACAGTGTGTGTGTGTGTGTTTCACGAAAATAAAATTCCTTCTTTTAAAGCAATTTGATTTTCCTTTCTTTGATTTTCTTTATACATCAAATATTTTAGAACCCTGCACTTGAGGACAAAGAGAAATTTCAGCATGCCTACGTCACCTACAGTATTTAGGAGCACTGCACAGTACGTGTGATCTGAAGGATATTACTGTTGCCCATATATTAAGTTAAAAAGGATAAGTTCATCTCTCGCGCTCCTTTCTCTCTCAGGTGGTGCTGATTTACAATTGACTTAAAGTACACTTGGAACCAGATGAAGAACTGTTCTGTAGGGTATGAGTACATGCTTATTAAAGGGTGACTAAGTGGGCCCATGTGCTGCTTCCTCATCTACAAACTCCCTTTTGTCTTATCGCGTCATCTTTTCCTATTGGCATGCACCAAACATGGTTTTCAAAATAGCAACTTTGGATAAAATACACATTGGTAGCAGCATGCCACTAACAGTCTGATAAAAACATTCAGGGAAAAGGGCTGGCTTGCAAGACAAACCCTAAATAAGCTTTTAAGTTCCTTTAGAGTATTTATTACACCTTCTCTTGTATCTGGCACTTATGTCTTAGATATCACTAGTCTAAAAATCATGTTTTCCCTAAATGCCTGAGTAAAAAAGCCTGAACCCAAGTTTACTTGATTATATGTAAGAATTCAATCATTTATGAGGTATCTAGAGATTTCCAGGGACATGTATCTGCTCCAAAATCTGTCTGGGTCATTACTTGCCACCACAATTTACCATCTGGCCCCAGATCAGAACCTCTAAGCCCTTTCATGCAGGGCACTCATCCTGCAGGTGACACCCTCTGGTTCCTTCTTGCCCACATAGCTTTTTGTGAAACACTTCATCTGAGTGGTGGACACCTATCCATCCTTTCAGCAAATACAGTGAGAATAGAGGCAAATCTGTAAATTCTAATGAAAATTATGCTGTATGTAGATTATAAGAGAGTGATGAAAATTTCAACACAAAGACATGTAAAATTCAGCATGCAATATGGCTGTTCTCCAAGGTCATAAATCCTTGCATCTCTAGAGATGTCCACTACTGGGTAATACGTCACCTGTGCAAGAGGTAGACCTTTTTTTTTTTTTTTTTTTTTTTTACAATCCTGAGATCTTTTATTGTTTTTACACGTATCATGCCATGAATTCATACGGAATGGGTTCCACAGCTCAGGCTCCTTTCTGTTGGTTCTCACAAAGTGTGCTTCCCTGGGTGGAGCAGGCTGGCTCTTCACTTGAACTCATGTACCTTTCTCTTTGGCTTCCTTCTTTCTCTGATCATTTTCCTTCACACACTTCAGGAAGCTAACCTGGCTCTTTGAGCGCTGACTGTGCTCCATACATACATGAATTCTCTTGGCAAGAATCTCGCCCTTCCCTTAATTGTTCACAACAGTGCCAACAGCATGCTGGGTAACCTCACGGACTCCTCCAGCTTTCCCATGGCAATGTTGATGGGGCGTTCCTTTTGATCAATGCCATTCCCTTGATGGCTACGGTATCACTGTTCTTATAGAATCGTGCGTGTGTGGCCAAAGGAACAACTCCACGTTTTCTAAGAGGCCTAGACATGTAGCAGATGACTCTCCTCTTTCCCTTTGTTATTTTGATGAATTACTGGAAGATGGCAGTGATGGCTGAAAAAAAGCAGAAGAGGTAGACTTTCCAGGGCTGCCACCCAAAGCATTATGGTAGTGCCCTTGGGCATTTCTCTCCCATCCAGAAAGAGGCCTTAAATACAAGTCTCTGAGGAAAGAATATGTATGGACTTTCCCCAGAGTAAGGCGTGCCTCCATAGACCTAATATTCCTACCCAAGGTCTGTCACTCGTCATATGGAAATCTGCAGTGGAAATCTACAGTCTCTTCAGAAAACAACAACAACAACAACAAAAACCCAAAACAACTTTCCAGAAACACAGGTGGATAATCTTTCTCCATGTCCTTCCACATGGCAGAGTCTTAACCATTCAATGATCAGTGTATTAGAATATTTTCCAAGTGTGGCTTCTTCAGTCTTGAGTATTATCATCATCCTTTTAAGTGGGGGCTTTTACAGTTCATCAGTTGAGAGGTAATGAGTAGGCATACACAACCTAATTGCCTTTATGTTCTCTGCTCACAATTTCCTTAGTCACCTTCTGGAAAATAACACACATGCACTCCAAAGATAAGCAAGATTAAACATGTTTGGGAAAGTCTCCTGCACAGACAACTCCTCTCATGATCACACAGAGAAAGGCAGTAATCTGATAACATGTCAGTTGTTGTCTATAAAGATAGGTTGACTTCATAAGATAAAATAATGAAATGGGACAGTTTTGAAGTGTGCCATATATCCTACTGCATATGTTTGGATCAAGTTTGATGAAAGCTGTGACGCAAGGAAAAGATTCACCTGGCATCATCCCCTTCAACCTATCCAACCTATCCGACCTGCCATTGATGGTAGACAGAGTGAAGAGCCCCCAGAAGATGTAAGGGTCCTAATCCCAGAACCTGGGAGTATGTACCATATATGGCAAGCAGGAATTAAAGTTACTCATCACTTGCCCTTGAGATGGGGAGATTATCCCAGATTATCAAGGTGGGCCCAGGGTGATCATAAACATCCTTTAAGATGGAAGAGAGAGACAGAAGGCATCATGGCCCACTGAAAGAGACTCAGCTGGCCATTGCTGGTTTTCAGGATCAAAGGGAACACGCACCAAGGAAGGTGGCCACCCAGTAGAAAGTAGAACAGCAAGGAACGGGTCTTTATGCCTGCAGGAGGAACACAGCCCTGCCAGCATTGTGATTTTAGTCCAGTGAGATATAGTGTTCATCTCTTACCTTCAGAACTAAGGATAAGCCACTAGTTCTGTAGTAATTTGTTATGGCAGCAATAGAGAACAAATACACCTTTTTCCATATTTCTTTGCCAGGAGTGATTATACCTTCTCCAATTTGGAAGTCCCCCCTTTTGCTTTCTGTGTGACCTCTTCTGTTAATGGGGATGTTAATGACCCCATGACATCGTGAAGAATACTTGCAATGAATCATTTTTTTAGCAACAAATACTAAAGATATACAGTACTGTTTATCTCTCTTTTTTTTTTCTTTTTATCACATTACGTAGAGCCAGATGTTACCTGTCTGCGATAGTGGTGTTTTAGCTCTGGATTGCTGGAGAAAGTGATTCAGATATCTTATATACTTTAGGAAGGTAGAACTTTTAGTCATTCTGATGGCCACAGTGGAAAAACCTAAATTAAAAGAGGTGGACTCGTTACTGCAACTTTAGCCAAGTTACTAATTTTGCAAGCATTATTGTCAGAGGTATCTTCTAGAAACTGTTGACTCCCATGTCTCTGTTCACCTCCTCGCCCCACTATAATCCATTTTAACACAGCAGCCCAAGTGACCCTTTGAAAGCCAAACCGCTCTGCTCAAAATCCTCAGTGACTCTCCATCTCATTCTGAGTGAAAGCCAAATTCTTTCAATGTCCTGAGGATGCTACGTGACCTAACCTCCTCTTAACTTGCTGGCACAGTGCCCGCAGTGGGCTCTGTTTCTCTTGGCTCAAGCCACAGAGTTCTTTATCGTGTTCCCAGCAGGTGGCACCTGGCCTCCCCCCACCCCCAATCAGGAAATTGGCACTGTCCTCTCTGGCAGGGATGCTCCTCCTGCATTATCCCCAAGCCTGGACCCCTCACTGGACTCTCCAGACAGTCTGGCTCTTGCCACCGTGTTCAGCTTATTCACCCTGTGGCCTGCTAATTATACACCTTCCCTTCTGTTTCTCTGTAACTGATCATCTTCTAACAGACCACACACTTGTATTTTGCTTTATGACTCCGCACGCTAGGATTTAAACTCCAAGAGGGCAGGGCGTTAGGCTGTTTTGTTCATTACTGTGTCTTGCTAGCAACAAGACAGGGGCCTAAGCACCTGATTTGTGCTTGACAGTATCCATTAGGTGAATGTTTACGTCTTTGCCATCGATTGAGGATCTTAAGCACATCAGTTTCAAAGTTTAGAAAAATGTTTAGTTGTCATTCAATTCATTTCTCACTTCACAAATGCATAAATGAGACCCAGGGAGATGACACAGTTATTTTCACCAGAAGTAGAATTAGAAAGCTGCCCTGACTTTCTTAACTCATTAACAAAGCTGAGTACCAGTGATTTACATGACTTCATACTTACAACAGTAGCAACCTAAAACTCTTTCCAGCCTTCACCATTTCAAAATGATCAACCTATTGTGTTCATTGTGCTTTATTGTACTCTTAATGGAATTGTTCACTTCTAATGTGACATTCACTCTTATCTTTCCATTCTGCTTTCTGAACTCTGTTATTTATTCAGAGTATGTTAATAACTGTGATGTATAAAATACTCTTGTAATACAGAGAGTGTGTCAAAGATGGGTTCTAGCTGGTGGTTCCAGCTTTATAATGTCCACATATTAGACCAGAGAGTGCTCAGGTGCTGCCTCGGGACCTTCAGGGTCCCCTGCCTCTGGACCAGGTGGCCACAGGATAGCATCTCTGTCATCTCCAACCAGTCCAGGTGCAGTGCCTGACAGAGGCTCACCTCAGGGGCTTCAGTGTCACCTTGGAGGCATGGGATGCCTTGGAACGCTCTTAGCACCCAGGCATATGCGGCTGAGTTGGACAGGGAGTTAATGTTCCATTCCATCAGTGGGAAACAGGAGCTTGCCTGATTTTGTCTCCCTGGGAACAGTTTATTTGACCTCTTTGATGAAAGTCCTTCAAAACCCAGATACTGCCTTTAAGGACCTTGAATGCTAGTAAGAAAAGGTATATTATATTCAGACGTACATGACTACCACAAAGTACCAGGTGATCTATCTTATTAAGCACATATAAAGGAAACAAGTTCAAGGACAAGGAACTCTTTTTACAACTGAGAAGTAGAAGGGTTTTGTTAAGAAGGTGAACTTCATTAAGTATTAAATGATAAGCTGGCTTTTGCTGGGAAGAGAGAGATGAAGAACGCAAAACATATAGTTTAGGTGCTAGCCACGGCATGTCCGGGATGTGAGCGTGAGATCGAGACCTGAACTGAGATCAAGAGTTGATCTTGATCTTCAGCTCTTGATCTCAGTTTATCTGACTGAGCCCCCCAGGTTCACCGATAGGTATTCACTCTCCGTTCAGAAACACTTACATGCACTCCCACACCTAGAGCATCGTAACAATAATGAGATTGCTTTTGAGACATGACCTATAGAATCAGGCTCATTTCTTTTAAGATTCTATTTATTTTTTGACAGAGAGAGACAGCGAGAAAGGGAACACAAGCAGGGGCAGTGGGAGAGGGAGAAGCAGGCTTTCCCGCCGAGCAGGGAACCCGATGCGGGGCTCGATCGCAGGACCCTGAGATCATGACCTGAGCCAAAGGAAGACGATTAACAACTGAGCCACCCAGGCACCCCTAAAATCAGGCTCATTTTATAAACATATATGCTTATCTTCTTTTCCACAAGCATTTATAATAAAATTTATTTTCTTGGAAGATTAAGTTGTTCTGTAGAATTTACTTTCTTATTAAATATTTCTGAGTTTATAGACCTTTTTTTTTAAGAAAGGGATAGAAAAGACTTTTAACGCTACCATCCACCCCCAGCCCCACAGAAGAAAAAGGAGAGGTAACATGTAGATAAACTAGAACACTCTCTCTGTAAATTGGACAAGCCCTTGTTAAGAAGGGAGAGTTATGCCCTGAGTTTGCTTGATGAGGCTCGTTACTGTCACTTGCATGAGTCCAGACAGCTTTCCGTTTAGCTCACGTGCTGACCTGTGACAACTGTCCATGCACATCAGTATTTGTTACCCAAAGTGAAATCCGAAAGGCAGCTCCCCAGAATGCCAGGCCCATCTTCTGGAATCCTCATCACTGCAAGTATTGTTAAGCTCAGCTGCTCACATGGATGCTGCTAGTCCCTCCTCCTCAATTTCAGCCCGAGACTGCAATTTGGTGCAAAAAAACCCAAACAAACCAACAAACAAACCTGTAAAAAATAGAATTATCACATTCCTCAGTAAGTTCTTAACTGACTCAGAGTGATGTACAAGCTTGGAGACTATTTTTTTTTTTATGAACACTGCAATTGCAGTTCCTTTCTAATTACATTTCTCCTTACATCAGAGAAATGAGCTGCTCAATCATAACTTTGAATCAATGAAACTTAAACCCATTACTTTCTCATAATTCATCGAGCTCATCTCTTTATATATTAGACCTTCATTCATAGTCTAAGAACACAAACATTCTCTTCAATGTTCTTCAGCCTGATAGTGCCTTAACTGTCAACTGTAACTTAAATACATGCTTGAAAATAAGTAATATTCATTCATAGGAATTTTTATTAGAAATGGTCAAAGCAGAGGCACCTAGCTGGCTTAGTTGCTGGAGTAGGCAACTCTTGATTTTGGTGTCATGAGTTCCAGCCCATGTTGGGTGTAGAGATTATAAATAAACAAACTTAAAGAAAAAAGAAATGCCCAAAGTAGTAGTATTCATTATTATTATCATCTGTTTTGCAAAATGACTCATGAACCCTAAGAGTTGTATTTGCAGCTACTAGGAAGATAGATGGATAGATGAATGGATGGGTGGATGGAAGGATAGAAGGATGGATATATGGATAGGTGGATGGATATATGGATGGAAGGATAAATGGATGGATGGATGGATGGATAGATGGATGGGCAGACGGATGGAAGGATGGATGAATGGGTGGATGGATGGATGGGTGGATGGATGGATGGGTGGATGGATGGAATGATGGGTGAATAGATGGAAGCATAGATAAATGGATGGCTAGATGGTTGGATGCATGGATGCATGGATGGATGGTTAGTATTTTCTTCTGTTGTTCAGTCTTAATTCTCTCTCCTGTTGAGTAGTTTATTTCAGAAGCCATTTTATTTTTTGTAGGTCTAATTTTGTTTATTGGCTTTTAGTAAATGACCTTTTTGAAATGTCTGCTACATTCTTTCTGTATTTTTAATTTATTTTGATTATTTATTTGATTTCAAGTATAATTAACATACAGTGTTATATTTCTTTCAGATGTACAATATGATGATTTAACAATTCTGTACATTGCTCAATGCTCATTACAATAAATTTACTTAATCCGCTTCACCTATTTCATACATTTCCCCTCCCCCCCCCCCATTTCCCCTCTGGTAACCACCAGTTGTTCTCTTTGGCTAAGAATGTTTTTTTATTTGTCTCTTATTTTCTTTGTTTTGTTTCTTAAATGCCACATGAGTGAAATAATATGGTATTTGTCTTTCTCTGACATATTTCATTTACATTTATATGCTCTAGATCCTTCTCTACTGCAAAATATCAAGATTTCTTTCCTTTTTATGACTGTAATATGGCATAATATATACATGTATCACATCTTTTTTTTTTTTTTAAGATTTTATTTATTTATTTGAGAGAGAGAGAATGAGAGACAGAGAGCATGAGAGGGAGGAGGGTCAGAGGGAGAAGCAGACTCCCTGCCGAGCAGGTAGCCCGATGCGGGACTCGATCCAGGGACTCCAGGATCATGACCTGAGCCGAAGGCAGTCGCTTAACCAACTGAGCCACCCAGGCGCCCCATGTATCACATCTTTATCCATTCTTCTATCGATGGACACAGGCTGCTTCCATAATTTGATTATTGTAAATAATGCTATAAATGTAGGGGTGCATACATCCCTTTGAATTAGTGTTTTCTTATTCTTTAGGTAAACAATCAATAGAGGAATTACTGGATCCTAGGATAATTCTATTTTTAACGTTTTGAGTAACCCCCGTACTATTTTCCACTGTGGCTGCTCCAGTTTGCATTCCTACCAAGAGTGCACAAGGACTCCTCCACATCCTCACCAACATTTCTTGTGTTTTTAATTTTTTGCCATTCTGACAGGTGTGTGGTATAACTCATTGTGGTTTTGATTTGCATTTCCCTGATGATGAGTGATGTTGAGACTCTTTTCATGTGTCTTTTGTCCATCTGGATGTCTTCTGTCCATTGATAATTAGGTTACTTGATGCTTTTTTGGTGTTGAGTTGTTTAAGTTCTTTACATATTTTAGAAATATGTAACCCTTTATCAGATATGTCATTTGCAAATATTTGCTCCCATACCATAGGGTGCCTTTTAGTTTTGTTGATTTTTCCTTGTGCTGTGTAACTGTCTTTTCTCTTGTTGCTTTTAAAATTCTCTCTTATCACTACTTTTTGCCATTTTTAAGAACTATGTGTTTTGTTGTGGACCTCCTTTGGTTGATTTTACTGAGGGCTCTTTGTGCCTCCTGGATCTGAATTTCTGTTTTCTTCCCCTAATTTGGGAAGCTTTAAGCTATTATTTCTTCAAATAAATTTTCTGTCCCCTTTTCTCTCTTCTCCTTCTGGGATCCCTATAATGCGAATGTTATTACACTTGATCTTTTGCTCATTCCCTAAGTCTATTTTCATTTTTGTATCATTATTTTTCTCTCTCTCCTGTTTAGTTTGATTGCTTTCCACTACTCTCCTCCAGGTCACTGATCCACTCTTCTGCTTCCTCTAGTCTACTATTTATTCCCTCTAGTGTAGTTTTAATTTTAATTATTTAGTTTTTCATCTCTAATTGGTTCTTTTTTATGTTTTCTACCCCTTTAAGGGTCTCACTGCGGTCCTCCCCTTTTTTCTCTAGTCCAGTGAGTATCTTTTTTACCAATACTTTAAATTCTGTATCAGGCATATTACTTCTTTCCATTTCATTCAGGTTTCTTCCTGTGGTTTTGTCCTGTTCTTTCATGGGACATACTCCTCTGTCTCTTCATTTTGTCTAACTCTGTGTCTGTTTCTATCTGTTAAGAAAGCCAGTGGTTTTTCCTGCTCTTGCAAGTAGCAGCCTTATGAAGATGAGTTCCTGTAGTGACCTGCAATGTAGTGTTCCCTGTTCACCAGAACCTGGTGCTTCAAGGGTGTCTCTAGTGTGTATTGCATGTGCCCTCTTATTGTGACTGAGCCACTTTTGCCTTCAGTGCTGTCATCTGCACTGGCTGTCTTTGGTGAACTCCTGCTAAAACTGGGTTGGAGGGGGCGAGTCTGCGGGAGAGTGTAGAATGGGGCACACTGTTAGCAAGCTAGGCGGAGAGTGTTCCTGTTGCTGGTTCCTTTATATCTAGGTGGGGGTGGGGCAGAGAGAAATGACATCCATGAGCTCCTTTGTTCTTAGAGAAGTCTCCCAAAGATCACTGCCTCTCTAGCATAGGCCCCAAGATTAAAAGACAAATCTCCCTACCATACATGTGTCTTTCAAACTGCTGCTTCTGTGCTATATCTCAGCCAGGCTGCTTTTTTGTGCTCTCTTCAAGGGCAGGGACTCAGTTTCCCATCATCCTCTGGCTGTCCCAGAGCCTAGCTTGCTAATTTTAAAGTTCCAGGTATTAAGCTCCACTGATTTTAAGAACTTACAAAGTTAATCCCCCATGGTTTTCAAAGCCAGATGTTATAGGGCTCATCTTCCCAGTGTAGGCTCTCCATACCTGGGATACCTTGTGTGGAGTCTGCCCCTCTCCCCTCTCCATGCCTGAGGCATTCCTCCCTTCTGTGGATAGTCCCATGGGTCCATTTGGCTCCTGATCATGTCTCCACTCTTTCCATCTTTTTTGATGTGACCTGTGGAGTGTCTATTCTGCTAGTCTTTGGGTACTTTTCTGGGTTATTTACACTGATGTGGGTGTTATCTAGTTGTATCCATGGGAGGAGGTGAACCTAGGATCATACTCCCCCATTGTCCCTCTTTCTCTTAGGATAAGATCTCTCAGGCTATTTCATGTTGTCTTCTCTGTGCATTTGATAGCTCTTTCATCAAGATAAGCCTTATTTCTTCCACCAAGCACAGACAGCACAAGGCTGGGGAGGGGTCCTGCCTGTATACACAGCATTTGATCCAAAGCATGTTTCCTTGTAACTGGCTGGATTTCAGGGGATAGGGTCTGCTTTAATAACCATTTTAAGAAGGAAAGTTTTGTATATATAATTATGTTGTAATTATATATATTTGTATATCAGTTTATTGTTTTTTGTATATTCTGTTGAGCCATATAAATTTTACCCACAGTCTCTCAGTGCAGGTACACTACTGTCTACAGCTGATAGTAACTTATTAATGGATAAGAAAGTCAACTATATTCAAATGGTTCATACAGTCATCTTTTGAAAGGATAATTATTTTAATTCAAATTCAAATCAAGCATTGTACTGGGGATAAGATGGTGAACTAAAGCATATATATTTGTTGTGTTTGTGAGATTCATTGTATTTATTTCCTGGTATATTTTTGGTTTGGGGACAGACCTAGAAAAAAATTGGTTGGAGTTACTAATCTCAATATTTTTTATTAACAAACTGGTGCCTAGTAATTTCTATTAATCATGATAATATTAAGGTTTTAACTTTTTGAGAAAAATATCTTTTTCTCAAAAACCGAATAGAAAAGAATGTGCTAGATGAGACGATATTATTAACATTTTTGGGACTTGAATGTATTTATTTACATCATGGCATATAAATTACAAAAATGTAAGGTTAAGTGGATAGAAAATATGAAGACATACATAGTCCTGGTTTGGGAATGATAGAAAGGCCACTATGAAATATGAAGAGGTGTTAAGTGATGGCCTCAAAGGTTAACACTTGTAGGCGAGGGCTTGATTTTAACTTCCTAAATCTTAGAGTAAGTTAATGGAATCATGTTATTAGGACATGAAGTGCTTTCTTTAATGAATTTCTTAGGTTATTTGAGAACCTTACAAGATCATTTTATTATGTCCTTTGGAAAAGTTACTCAGCCAAATGTATCATCTAAAAAGTTATGGTTCCTGAGCGCCTGGGTGGCTCAGTCGTTAAGCAACTGCCTTCGGCTCAGGTCATGGTCCCAGGGTCCTGGGATCGAGCTCTGCATCAGGCTCTCTGCTCCACGGGAAGCCTGCTTCTCCCTCTCCCACTCCCCCTGCTTGTGTTCCCTCTCTCACTGTGTCTCTCTCTGTCAAATAAATAAATAAAATCTTTAAAAAAAAAGTTATCAGGCGCCTGGGTGGCTCAGTTGGTTAAGCGACTGCCTTTGGCTTGGGTCATGATCCTGGAGTCCCGGGATCGAGTCCCGCATCGGGCTCCCTGCTCGGCGGGGAGTCTGCTTCTCCCTCTCCCGCTCCCCCCTCTTGTGCTCTTTCTCTCTCTCACTCTCTCTCTCAAATAAATAAATAAAATCTTAAAAAAAAAATAAAAAAAAAGTTATCATTCCTATACTGGAATTAGATCAAAATGTTATTAAATTCAGTGATTATGGATTTTTTGAAACAACTCTGGTGAGTCTTACTGAGGATAAAGATTGAGTATTTTACAGGACATATGTGTATGCTGTGTCACTATCTGAGCCTGTGTGTAATACATTGGACACAAACACCATCTGAGTATGTGCTCCAAGCTCAGTTATTTCATGTACTGTCTCTCTGCTCACCTCAACACCACTGGAAAAGCTGCCCTTTGTTTTTTACTGGAGAAGCTATTTACAGAAACGGGTGATGTTTGCGGTAGACTGTTCACCTCACAGGATACCTGACACCTTCCTCAAAACAAGATCTCCTTCTCTGATTACTGTGCTGTGTCCCATTTTCGGCTGTCTGGCATAGTTCTTTCTAAGTAGTGTATATCTGTGAGTTCATGAAAGGAAACATAACCGACTAATAAGGGCTGCTAAGTGGTCAGCATTTCTAATGCAAAAATGGAAGCTCAGAGAGGTCAAGTAACTTCAGTCAGTCTGTCAGCCTCATAGCCTTATTCTGTTTACCACACACCACATTGCTTCACTGACAAGCATCAGGCATGGAATTAAGAAGAGTGCTTGGTTCTTCTGAAACCCAAATACAAAATTGTAGTCCAAGGTTCATCAAGTCAAAAATCAAATTGGAGTTGGTAGGAAAAGTGTTTGATCTTTTTGATAAATTTAATGTTTTGTTTTTCTGAATCTAGGGAAAGAAATTTGGTAATTTTTTAAGTTAATTTCTCAATGTATAAATAAGGTCCTTACAAAATAGGATAAGCCTAATAGGTATATGGCCAAATAAATTAAAAAGTTCTTAAAGATTTATCAAGAACTATTTAAGTGTTCCATAATACAGTTTTTAGATACATTGAGACTTGGCACAGACACTAGTTATATTCATTGGTTAAAATATATACTGGCCTCTAAAATCTTCCATGGTCTATAGAATTCTGAATAATCAATCCAGATCGTATTTGAACTGTCACTTCTTCAGTTTCAAGAGGGCCACAGAAAAGCAGATAGGATTAGCATGCCTTAGCAATCTAATAAGTAAGCAATACTTACTTGGCTGCAATTCACAGAGGAATACAGTTTTCACCCAGAACCAGTCTTGTTTACAAAACACGCTAGTCTTCTGCTTCTGTCCACAGTGCAAAGCTGCAGGATGACAAAACTGTGACTAGTTTTGAAATGGATTGTGTTGAATTTTTTCTTCAATGTGGACTATTAAATGGAAACAGCTTTAACGTATTCCCTTTGTTATTTTGAAACATTATTCAATTTCATTCAGTTATGAACTGGGTCTAAGCACACATGCCAAATTGAATGAATTCTATAAAATAAAACTTAGGCAAGCAACTGCTCCAATTTTACTCCAGTGTGTTGAGGGAAAGTTCAAATGCACCTGCCTTGCTGCTGCTGATTTGTGCTTCTCACTAGAAAAGGCCATAGAGAGATAATCTGTTAAAGTTTTGGGCTAGGAACCAAAACCTGTCTTTGTAAGTTTCATCCACACCACCTTCTTCTATCATGCATCTATCATGTCTATTTTACACATAGAGTGCTAAGATCTGCTTTTCTACAGAGTGAGGTTCAAATCTCATCTAAACTATTCATTTCATGGTTATTTTAAGTAAAATTAAGGGAGTGAGTCTTGATACAATATAACTGATAAGATGATTAATTCTGTGTGGTTTTTAGTTTACACCCATATTAATCCCCAACCCTGTTGGTTTACTACTACTTCTCTCTATTCTCACCATCTTCCTGCATTTTTGAGTAAAGACTCCAAGTCCTAGTTCCCAGTGTCACTCTCGGCAACTGTAGGAATGTTAAGTCACTGATCCTTTAGTTCTGCAACCCAAAACCCCAGTGAAACCTCTCCCAGGCATGGATCAGGCTCCACCTATCAACTGCTTTCCCCCTTATTTGAACTGACCTGTGGAGCTCTTTTTGTCCTCCACTGTAAACATGAGATTGTACTTGAACTTTTTCAAAACATCCCTGCTCATCACAAGCCTTTTACAAGTGCATCTTGTCCCCATCATTGTCTCTTCCACTAAGATTTCTTCATATGCCACTTCTGCTTGAACGTGGGGTGTAAATCTTTCCTTTGAGCCTAGATGCTCAACAAAGATTCTAGCTCTTGGAGTACCTGGGTGGCTCAGTCAGTTAAGCACCTGACTCTTGATTTTGGCTCAGGTCATTATCTCAGGGTCATGAGGTTGAGCCCTGTGTGGGGCTCCAGGCTAGGTGAGTCTGCTTGGGATTCTCTCTCTTCCTCTCCCTCTGCCCCGCCTCCCCCCAACCCCCGCCTCTGTCTCTCCCTGTCTCTAAAAAAAAAAAGAGATTACTGCTCTTTTCTGTTTTCCTCCTAGCAGTTTTTGGGTTATGCAGACACAGTGCATTTCCTTTATCTTCACTAAAACCTATGTAGCAAATTGAAGACTAGTGGAAAACATATAAGATGATTTCATAATATCTTGGAAAAGAAAAAAAATTCTCTCTCAACATTCAAATTTAGGAGTGCCTGAGAAGACCCAATTATCTTGACAGTACCTAAAAAGGAAATATCTGTAGGTATTTCAAAATTCAGCAATGTTTAATACATGCTTTTATAATCAAGGACAAAAAAGTCAGAACCAATTAAACATCATACAGATCTAAACACCATTAATAATGAAAGACCTGGAAATTAAACTGTGAGAAATGATTATCAAAACAGAAGGTATTATACATGAAAAGAAGACACTTTATTATAAATTTGGTTGTTTCCAATTCTTGAAGGTTTGAATTTTAAAAATTGAGCCAACTCTTACTGCATAGCTACAGACATTAGAATAAGGTTAAAAAAAAACGGTAACATATATTTGGTTTCAAGTTAAGGTTAAAGTACATCAGTAATAAATGTTTATATTTTTAACTGGACTTTCTTTTGACATCTCTGGACATTTCTATGCAGAGAAAAGCTTACTATTACAGAGATGATTTTCTTTTAGTGTAATGTTGGACTATATAATAGACTCTGAGGTTTTATACCTACTCAAAATGATTTGGTTCTTTAGTTTTCATCCATGTAATAGCTGAGAGACTTCATGTTTTCCTTTATTGTACTGCCCTGAAAATGGATGCCCATAGCTTGTAGAGGCCATATGAGTTCCAGAAACTCATATTGACAATTTATTCCATTTCGAAAATGAAGTTCACTTGTTTCCAAATGTAAAACGTGTGAGTTTGTCAGATTAGATGTCTGAAAGGGAATGTTGCTAGACAAATTCACACTATCACTATTGAAAAGAAATCATATCAGGTCCTCCTTAATGGTGCTTCAATAATATGTCGCAGTGACTCGGAGTATTAAAGTAAAGTAAAGGCATTTTCTTTCTTTAGAGTGACAAATAGATTAATCAGTGGAACTCTTCCTGACTACTGTTCAGGCTCAGCATGTGAAAGGCCTGAGTTGTGATGACAGGCTGCCTGAGCAGATAGAGTAATCCGATGGGTCAGGGAAGTGAACTTTAAGAGAACTCTAAGGCTGGGGCGCCTGGGTGGCTTAGTCGTTTAAAAGCGTCTGCCTTTGGCTCAGGTCATAATCCCAAGGTCCTGAGATCGAGCCCCGCATCGGGCTCCCTGCTCATCGGAGAGCCTGCTTCTCCCTCTCCCTCTGCCTGCCGCTCTGCCTATCTGTGCTCTCTGTCTCTCTGTCAAATAAATAAATAAAATCTTTAAAAAAATAAAAGAACTCTAAGGCATTTCTGAGTCCAGTATTTGCACATTTGCCAAACATGAGACTGTAGTTCTCACATGCAGGTGATTCACTATTCTGGTTTTTCCAAAGCAGTCCCAGTTTGGAACAGAAATTAAACGCTCATCTTACTGCTAATCATAAAATTTGAAATGACAATAATGAGGTAGTAGATTCAGAAAACTTTGACAAATCAGATTATTACATAAGGAAAAGAAATAAGATTAAAACCTTCTGGTCTGTTTTTTTTTTATAGTGTATTTTTTTTCCTGCTCACATAAATGAAAATTTCATTGTGTTCTAAACTAAGTATTTTTTACAGTAGCAATTAGAGAAACACTTCTCTTCTGCATCTCATGCTCTCTGGCAACAAGTTATGGCAGGATAGGAGCAGGAGTGAGAAGGAAAGTATAATTTAAAATCCTTCTGACACAAACGGGCTGAACTCTAGTCCATGGCCATTACAGAGGCTCTTATTTTTCACAGCAGCCCATAGATAATGAAACTGCTAATGATGACTTAATACACTGCTATGAGAAAGCTCTGAATGATGGGTAAGATAGTCTTAAGAGAGGATTGTTTCACTAAGAAATGCAACTTAACAGTGAGAATCAACACCATCACTGTTACTGAATGAGATTAAACTAAACATGATTAATTTTGAAACTAGCAGCATCTATCACAGTACTTTTCCAGCACTATTTATTGATTTGTCAGTTTCTGTAACTCTTAGAGGCAAGCTCTTGTCACTGAGTAACTGATGTTCCATCTACCAGTTTTATAAAGAATCATCTCATGATCCTCCTCTGGATGGGGACAGACCGCATCAATTGGAATTAGTACCATCAGTGTAAAAAGGATTACTTAGCCTTTTGCTTGGTAGGATTATGCCAGTATCTTTGTGAATTGCTCAATTTTATGCAAGATATAACATACAATTAGGAATTGTTAGTAATTGCTAAGGCTTCTTGAGTGTTTCCTTGTGGTAGGCGTATCACTAAGGGTTTTTTACTCATTTAATCCTCAGGACAACAATAGATGGTAGATACTGTTATTTTGTATCATAATTGTTATTAATATCATCCTCATATCCATTACACAGAAAATAAAACAGGCTTATTTTTTTTATTTTTTAATTTTTTTTTTAATTTCATTTACTTGTCAGAGAGAGAGAGTACACAAGAGGGGGGTGGGCAGCAGGCAGAGGGAGAAAGCAGGCTCCCCGCTGAGCAAGGAGCCTGATGATCCCAAGACCCTGGATCATGGCCTGAGCTGAAAGCAGACGCTTAACCAAGTGAGCCACCCAGGCATTCCAATAAAACAGGTTTAAAGAGATTAAACAATGTATCTTTTGGAGGAAATGCATATTTATTTACTAATATATAATAATGCAAAAAAATAATGCATAGAGTAAGTTTATTTCCCATTCTCCTCAATCCATCCAAGAATAAGTGCAGAATATTAGAACCAAGCATAACATTCTTTATGTACAACAAAGAAACAAGGAAACAAACAAATAAATAAGCTCTTTCTATAACATGTGATTAAATTTCAGACACTATGAGGAATTTATTTGCAAAGATCATTCACTGGTTAAGCAACCAATTTCTAATTGGAGAGAAGGGCAATTTATATTCACTGGTTAAGCAACCAATTTCTAATTGGAGAGAAGGGCAATTTATATATAATGCATTTTTCCTCTCTTTCCCCCCTTCAAAATGAAAGAAGATAATCAATGATTGTGAAAATCTATGGCAAAATCCACAGCCATGTCTTCATAGTCAATCCAGAATTATTCTTCCCCAAAGTAGGGCATGTCACAATTTGATGCTTAGCTCATGAGGTAGAGATGTAAACCTCTTCTTAGGAAATGGCAAAAACAAATGTTTGCTTCAGAGATCCTCAGAATTACTACAGCTCATTATCTGGGGAAATAGAATGTTTCATTCAAGCTCTCCAGGGAGGAAGGTGACGTCATGTGCGTGCATGTGCACACATGGACACATCCTTACTCTGGGCTCCAGAGGCTGGTGCGGACTATTCTGAGGTTGTGGGGTCAGCAGGGAAGCGTGTTCAGTGGGCCAGTTAGGAACCTTGCAGGAAGCCAATACTATAAGAATTAGTAAAATAAGCACAGAGAGACAGTCTGGACACTCAGGTAAAATGCTTATTATGGACAAAGAAAAAGAAGAGAGAAATCAAACCTAACAGCGAAGTTCACAGAGCTTGCAGAATGTCAGAAAGTGGAGGCAAGAAGAATGACTTGAAGTGTATCGATATGGGAAGGAAAGTTATTTTCACTCCTGAAACCTCCCTCAAGATACTTTAGAACTGTATTCTTAAAATATGGGCACCCCCTTACTCTAGTTAAGTATTAAAAATGCAAAAGATATGCTATCACCATTATTTTATTATACTGATAAAATTACATAGACAATCATTTCTCTGAAATATTACTGAACTACTTTATTCCAATGCTACTGACATTTCTATATTCATATCTTAATCACTGGCTTCATTTTGCATGTTTTAATTTATTTGTAAAAAAATAATTTTTACAGTTTCAATTCTCTGAACCTTTTAGATGTTGGCACATAATAAACAGTTCTTCTTGATACATGTATGACTTCTTTCCCAAGACCCCAAGTTCCAAGCAACTTCCCATGCAAGAATGAAGGTGGCAAATCACAGACGCCCTGTCTCTCTCTTTCACACACATTTTATTCTAGTTCATCATGTAAGTGAGGGAAAAAAACAAAAGCTAGAAGTCTGGTTGAAACACAACCATGGGGGCAATGATCTACTTTTTTGTTTTTATAGACTCATTATAAGCTCTTTTCAGCATCAAAACTGAAACTTTTCTGCACTTTGTATATATTTACATAGGTGGTATTTATGCCATTTAATACATTATATATTATATGATACCAGTGAAAACTATTCTGTTAGATTCAGCATATTTACCATATTCTAACTGGGCTTGTCTGTTTCCTTGAATGAAACCTGAATAGCAAATATAAACCATGTCCCTTTGCTTTATGTCTTATACTCCTGAATCCACTGTCTGTAGTGTAACAGCAGTGATTTATCTACAATATTAAATTGGCCTTATTACCCTTCTATTAAGCATGTCTGTGGCTCCATTGTGATCATCCACATGACTTACAACATGTCCTTTGTATCATGATCCTGGCCTGTTTCCCTGGCCTTACTTTCTAGCACTCCCCAACTTGATGTTTATGTTATAATAGTATAGATTAGCTATGGGTTTTATGATTGCCTACATTTACTCATGTTTTCGCCTTTGCCTGAAACATAATAGTCCCTAACATTTACTTACCAAACTCATTACCTACATTTAGGTTTATGTTAGATATTGTGTCCTCCAGAAAGACATTCTCAATCTAGTAGACTGGACTGACTTTAAATGGTGCCACCTTTTTCCTTTTTCAAAATTGTCTGTTTATGGGTTTCTTTTTTTCTTAATTTGGCAAATTCCTTGCTGGGAGAGCAAATGTGTCTTTCATCTTTGTATGCTCATCACTGAGCGTTGTGTCTGGCAGACTTAGGTGGTAACGCATATTTGTTGACATGAAATAGCCAAAATTTTTCATGAAATCAGAATCAGAATTTCGTCTCAAGTTTGGGCATTAACAAAATACTCTTGCGTTATTTTGAAATTAGGTAATCAATAAAGCAGTTAGATAGGCTAGATTTCTCCAGTGATCATAAGTCCATACCCTGGTCTCTCTTGACTGCTTTTAGGCCATTCATTCATTCATTCATTCTTTGATTCTATATCTGTTATTTATGTAACTTCTGAGGGTGGGGTCTTGTTTCAAACTGTAACCAGTTTCTACCATGAATTCACTTCCAGGATACTGATATATTTAAACCCTTCTTCCTTAAGTCTGTAAGGGCATGGGCAAGAACATTATGATCTATGGTACTGAGATACTGCTGTCTGATGCACTATTTATTTATCCTAGGGGAGGCTACTCTCGCTGGAGTTTGCTTGCAACACATTCCATCAATTGTCTTTCTTAAGAAGGTCTCTGCTCCTGCTTTGGGGTTGACCAGGCTTGCCTGCCACGTGAAATAGCTCTTAGGTCAATAGCTTAAGTGGGTAGCTCAAGGCCCAATTCCATTCATCACCTACAGAGATCAGCAGTTAGGAGTGCACCAAGTGCAGCCACAGGGCTCCATATTTCTTATTATAAACATGTTGAAACCCTTTTAGCATTGGCTCAAAGAAGCAGGTACGTATAGCATCATGAACTCAGTTCTATTTTCTTAGCAGGATTGTCCACTTTCTTTTTTTTTTTTTTTTAAGATTTTATTTATTTGACAGAGAGAGAGATAGGGAGAGCAGGAACACAAGCAGGGGGAGGGGGAGAGAGAGAAGCAGGCTTCCCGCCGAGCAGGGAGCCCAATGTGGGGCTCCATCCCAGGACCCTGGGATCATGACCTGAACCAAAGGCAGACACTTAACTGACTGAACCACCCAGGCACCCCGTCTGCTTTCTTTTTTCTAAGGTCTCATATATATCTCCTGATTTTCCATTCCCTAAGAGTCGGGCCTCAAATGCCTGCATGCTCCCTCAGGATGGTGGGTAAAAACTAAAGAATTAGGAAACATGGCGATAATTCCAAAATTTCGTATTATCCTATCCTACCATCTAAGGCATTGTCTCTTTCAAGATCAGCTCTGCATATCACATATTTCTGCAAGATATCAGTGCAGTCTGAATTCTAATAATGACTCTGGGTAATGTTTAATCAATAGAATCATCTTTAACTTTCATGTATAGAGATATTACCTGTTTCAATTAGACTACTAGTTCCTTGAGGACAGGGACTAAGTTTGATATTATTACATGTTCTTCATTAATGGCTACTAATGGAGATTTTGACTAAATACATATTTACTAACTTGGTTCTTTTAAAAAAGATTATCTGATATTGTTTAATATGGCTGAAATCTGAGACTGGTTCATGGATTCCTATAAATGCTTCCAATATCTGATATTATAACCCAGTATTCTCAAATATACATGTGGATGATTTCAGGAAGTTATGTGACTATGGTTTCACATCTTTGTATACTTTGAACACATTTTTATCCTTTCTTATTCTTTGCCACTATGAGCAAGTGGGAATGACCTAAACATTTTCATAATTGATTGTGCACGAGACCCATTAAAATTCAGTAGCACTATAAAAATCATTTGGACACTTAAACTTATTAGTTTGTATAGAAAAAGCAGTTATTATTATGTTAAGTACCAAAGCCAGAAAATGTTTGGTGAAAAAAATACGTTTTATTTCTTAAAATGTTTTTTACTTAAAAACTATCTGTGGAGGAGAAGTTCTTAAAAGGCTTCCACCCCGAAAATATGTGAGCATATCTACATATCTTAGCAATTTGCTCATATTTGAGGGAATTTTAAAGATGTTAAAAATACTCAAGTATTGGATGCCTGGGTGGCTCAGTTGGTTAAGCGACTGCCTTCAACTCAGGTCATGATCCTGGAGTCCCAGGATCGAGTCCCGCATTGGGCTCCCTGCTCAGCGGGGGGTCTGCTTCTCCCTCTGATCCTTTTCCCTCTTGTGCTCTCTGTCTCTCATTCTCTCTCTCTCTCAAATAAATTAAAATCTTTTAAAAAATACTTAAGTATCAAATCTTGATGTCTAATCTATTCACTATTACAACTATTGATAAAGCGTTGCTATTTAGAGTGAATTTGTTTTAAAAACATGGATTTTTATTTAAATAAGACGCATTTCAAGCTGGAGTTCTGTGTAAATGTCTCTTATTCATTATTATTTCACTTATTACTGTCTGAAAGGAATCAAGCCTCACTTATCAAAAGTAGCAGCCCTAAGTAATAGAATTTATTATAATATTGCAAATGTATTATTATTAGTAAGTCCTATTTTAGTCATCATTATCTCTTCAGCTTCATCTCTCCACACTCCTGTTTCAAACTCAATTTTAGCCGTTACTCATTTTTTCATTCCTATAATAAACTCTTCTCCCCGCGCCCCTGGTTTAACATCACCTTTCACATTTGCAAGGAAATTCATTGTGTTGTAGGGTGTATCTTGCCTTCAGCTGCTCCCTCCCTTCCTCACATATCACACACAAATCAAGTCCTAGTTGGTGTGCGGACTCCATAAGGATTCTAGAAGGTACCATGGGAGCGTATCCTCTGAAACCTGGGCAAAGAAGGATTTCTTAAAGGCAAACCAACAGCACTAACCATGATGAAAAGGTAGATAAATTGTTCTTTATTAAGGTTAAAAATGCTCATCAAAATATATAATTAAGATAGTGAAAAGACATTTCATAGAATGGAAAGATATATTTGTAAGACATATAACCAAAAAGGTCTCCTATAAAGAGTATATAGGGTACTCCAACATGTCAATAAGAAAATTGCAGACAACTGGAGAGGAGTGGACAAGAGACTCCCTCTACAACCTCATGAGGGTGCTATTCTAATGGGCAGCAAACTTAGGAAAAGGAGCCCAAATCTCTGAGGAAAGTGCAAATTACCACTGTAACTGGGTACCACTACACACCTGTGAGAAGGGCTAAAATGGAAAGAAAAGTAACACAAAATAATCGTAAGGGTGTGAATAATTCAGGATTTTCAAAGACCGCTTCTAGTATAAAAGTTTGAATTCCCTTGAAAGAATGGTTTGACATTATCTTCTAAATATAAATCAATGCATATAACTAGGATATCAAAATTTCACTCCTAGGAAGATAGTCCTCCTAACAGAACCAAAATATCAGTGTATTTTTAGAATTGTTTAAATAGCCCCAAACTGGTAACAACTCAAGTAACCATCAATAGTAGAATAAATGAATAAATTGTGGTAAGTAAAGAATATCCACTAGTCTCCCCCTATTGATAAGGGGTACAGTCCAAGACCCCCAGTGGATGCCTGAAATCATAGGTATTACTGAGTCCTGTATATGCTTCTTCAGAGAAACAACTAACTGGATGGATGGATGGATGGGTGGATGGATGGATGGATGGATGGATGGATGGATAGATAGATAGTTAAAAGAGGAGATTTACTGTAAGAATTGGCTCACAAGGTTACGGAGGCCAAGAAATCCCATGAACTACTGTCTGCAAGCTGGGGAGCCAAGAAAGTCAGTGGTGTATTTCAGTTTGAGTCCAAAGGCCTAAGAGTTGAGGGGCCAGTGGTTTGAGTCCCAGACTGAGTCCAAAGGCCTGAGAACCAGGAGCGCTAGTGTCTGAGGGCAGGACAAGGTGGGCGTCCCAGCAGAGCAGACAACACAGATTCATGCTTCCTTCATTCCTCCACCTTTTTCCTCTACTCAGGCCGTCAGAGGATTGCATGGCGTCCACCTTGCATTGATTTCTATAGACTTTACTCAGTTTACTGATTCGAATTCTCATCTCTTCCAGAGACACCCACATAAACACACCGAGAAAAGAATGTTTTACCCTCTGTCTGGGCATTCCTCAGCTCAGTCAAGCTGACATAAAATTAACCATCACCTATTACTGTGTGATTAAAGTATGTAATATTTAAATGGTTTAGAATACTTTTAGGTCCAGTGAAACCAATATTATCACCTGCAGTTAGTATGAATTTAAATTGGTAGGAATGTTTATGAGGGGAATCATGCAATGTGTATAATGAATATAGAAACAATAAGAATAAACTCTATTTTTAAGAATTTCTCTAAAAATGTTATTGCTACACTGATATTTATGACTAAGAATGTACATCACAGTATTACTTGATAGAGGTAGTCATTCCTGTCTTTAAAAAATGACACCATTATCCTCCTGAGATTTCAAGCCCTAAACCTGTAAAGCATTTTGGTGTGTGTGTGTGTGTGTGTGAAGCATTCTTATATCCCACATCAATTACTCCCAGAACTATTCTATTCTTGTTTGGTACCCAGTACAAACCTGGTCACTACCCTATTCTCTCCTCATCTCTAAACTTCCCTGTTTCCACCCCACACTTCCTGATATCCAGTCTTCAAATGATTGGTCTTATAAAGATGCATGACATAGAGGCGTCTGGGTGGCTCAGTCGGTGAAGCGTCTGCCTTTGGCTCAGGTCATAGTCCCAAGGTCCTGGGATCAAGTCCTGCGTTGGGCTCCCTGCTCAGTGGGGAGTCTGCTTCTCCATCTTCCTCTGCTGCTCCCCCAGCCTGTGCTCGCTCTCTCTCTCAAATAAATAAAGAAAATCTTAGGGGAAAAAAAAAAGATGCATGACATGATATACTTCCGTGCATATCCACTTTGTGCAAAAGGAAGTGCTCCAGTATAAAGTAACCTTCTTGGCAGTCTCAATGTTCTTATTTTCCTTCTAGGAATGATTACTATCTGGATTTCCGTTTATCTTCTGGTTTGATTTCTATCTTTGCCATTGAATATGGGCTCTCTGGGAATAGAGTAATCTCAGTGCCATAAAACAGAAGGAAAAGATGATAGTTTAGATCCAATCAGAATGTCAATAGAAGGAAAAGATGATAGTTTAGAACCAATCAGAATATCCAAACATAGTGCATTTAAGGTTTTAGATAAAACATTATATAGGCATTAAGAAAAGTTTAAAGGTGAAAATTTCTTCACACAGAAAAAGATTCAGTGTCTTATTTTCCTCTCTAAACCAAAATGGAAATTTAATGAACTATTTAAGGATTTTACTGAGGGCAAAGCTGATTTTTATATCTTCATGTTGTTTACTTGTCTTCAACTACATAAATACCGAATTTACCAGTAAAATACCTTTATAAAATTTCAAAAGACAGAGAAATTAATGAGTATATATCCCCATTAAGATGTTAAATTGTATAACACTCCAGGTATATTATTAGAATACATTAAGAATTTATGTAAATTTTATATATATATGCATTTATATTTTTTCCCCATAACATTCAGTATAGGATATGCTGGCAAAAATTATAGTACGATGAGAATTGCATGAGGCTGTTTCTGTTTCTAAGGCTGTTTCCCATCCTGTCCCTGTCACCCTCCACCTGCTCTTCTGTCAGCCACAAGTTAGATACGTAAGAACCACTGAACTCTACTTTCAAAGGTGAGCTAGGCCTGCAGTTAACATTAACATCATGATGTGGTAACATCACTCACCAGCCACATGGAGCATGTGCAGACGTGCTTTCCTTCACAGCTCTTGTTACTGCTGGTTATATTCATTTAGGATAGGGCCTTCATGATGAAATTTACTGGACGTTCAAGGTAATAGCACCTTGATGACTTTTATTCCGAAAGGTGGCAATTTTTTCCTTCTGCGACATAGGAACTAATGATTTGATGAAGATGTATAGTACTATTTCTTTTCTTTTACAGGTGGCCTATATTTCAAAATTCTCAAATTATGTCACAAAACTCATCATTTAAAGGTAGACAGCAGCATCATTGGGGCAAATTCTGAAATATCATATGAATGTATTATATTGTCTGAAGCTTATTTTTAATGCTTTGTCCAAAACCCTATTACCCCTTCAGGGATGAAATCTTTTTTTTTTAAATTCTTTTTTTAAAATCCCCATACATTACATCATTAGTTTTTGATGTAGTGTTCCATGATTCATTGTTTGTGCATAACACCCAGTGCTCCATGCAGAACGCGCCCTCCTTAATACCCATCACCAGGCTAACCCATCCTCCCACCCCCCTCCCCTCTAGAACCCTCAATTTGTTTTTCAGAGTCCATTGTCTCTCATGGTTTGTCTACCCCTCCGATTTCCCCCCCTTCAATCTTCCCCTCCTGCTCTCTTCTTCTTCTTCTTCTTTTTTTTCTGAACATATATTGCATTATTTCTTTCAGAGGTACAGATCTGAGATTCAACACTCTTGCACAATTCACAGCGCTTACCAGAGCACATACCCTCCCCAGTGTCTATCACCCAGTCACCCC
>NC_138374.1:74438514-74453788 GCF_054177405.1 Leptonychotes weddellii | reverse complement strand
GGCTCTCTATTCTGTTCCATTGATCTATGTGCCTGTTTTTGTGCCACTACCATACTGTCTTGATGATGACAGCTTTGTAATAGAGTTGGAAGTCTGGAATTGTGATGCCACCAGCTTTGCTTTTCTCTTGCACACTCTTAATACAAATAGTGACCGAAATCTTATAGATTTCCTCATTCACAGTGGCCACAAATAAATGCAGGCCTTGCTTTTCTTCTATATGGAGAGACCACCTGCTACTGCTGTGCCACATTTTCCTCATGAATTTTTCTTGTTGAAAAAGTAATTGCCTTTCGTAGTTGCTTTAGAGGTGCTGCTTTCAGAGTTTAACTTCAGTGTAGTTCTTGAGTCGGAATGGAAAGTATAATACGGCCTAGCTGATCTCTGTATCACTGCTGACGAGTGACCCTAATGGCACACTCCACATTTTCTCCTTCGGGGCGGGGAGGAGCCTGCAAGCACGTGGTCTGAGCACACTGCCCCATGCTCAGGTCATGATCCCAGGGTCCTGGGATCGAGCCCCACCTTGGGTTCCCTGCTCAGCAGGGAGTGTGCTTCTCCTTATCCCTCCCCTCTTCCCCCAATTCATGCTCTCTCTCTCTCTCTCAAATAAATAAATAAATAAATAAAATCTTCAAAAAAAAAGTTAGTCAATGATGCTAGCAGAACTGTAGAACTTTAGTTGATTGATAATGATGAAGATGATGAAGATGATGATGATTGATGATGATGGTTTTGAGGGTTATAACAGTGAAAATGCATATTTCTAATACTCTGGCCGAATCCCTGAGATCTTTGATAATAGACCCCACCACCATCTCCCCACACTATTCCCCCATAACTCCAGGTATATGCGCATGCACACACACACGTGCACACATGTGCATGCACACACACGTAAACACTGGATTTCATGTACTTCTATTTTCCTCTAATTGTCTAGTGTGTTCAAGCTCCGTCTGCCCAATAGGAAGACAGTAAATTCCTAGAGGTGAGGCATCCAAAAGATTAACACTGAATTAAATAATAATCTGAAACTAAACAAACTACCTCACAGGTAGTTTCCTGAATTAAAATTTTTATCATATTTGTGTAAAACTACCAAAACTTGATGTAATCTGTCATGTGGTCATTGCTCCGTCTACTTGAATGTGATTTGAATATGCTAATAATTTGGGGATTTTTTTCTAAGATGATACATCAGGTGGATGAGTATCACAAAGTTGACACAACAAATTGAAATAGCTCTCATTTAAAGTTACAGTGCAGGGGCGCCTGGGTGGCTCAGTAGGTTAAGCATCCGACTCTTGGTTTTGGCTCAGGTCATGATCTCAGGGTCGTGGAATAGAGCCCTGTGTGGGGCTGCTTGAGATTTTCTCTCTCTGCTCCTACTGCTTGTGCTCTCTCTCTCTCTCTAAAATAAATATTTGGGTCCTTTCTCTTTTCCTTTTGATAAGTCTGGACAGGAGTTTATCATTCTTGTTGATTCTTTCAAAGAACCAGCTCCTAGTTTCGTTGATCTGTTCTATTGTTCTTTTGGTTTTTATTTCATTGATTTCTGCTCTGATCTTTATTATTTCTCTTCCCCTGCTAGGTTTAGGCTTTATTTGCTGTTCTTTCTCCAGCTCCTTTGGGTTTGGGTTAGTTTGTGTATTTGAGACCTTTCTTGTTTCTTGAGAAAGGCTTGTATTGCTATACTTTCCTCTTAGGACTGCCTTTGCTGCATCCCAAAGATTTTGAATAGTTGTGTTTTCATTTTCATTGGTTTCCATGAATTTTTTTTTTTAATTCTTCTTTAATTTCCTGGTTAACCCATTCATTCTTTAGTAGGATGCTCTTTAGCCCCCATGTATTTGAGTTCTTAAAAAAAAAAAATAAAGTTACAATGGAAATCATTAGTTATATGGCTCTCATTAGTTATATAATAATCAAGAATAAAGCTCCACTATTACCATAGTTTATACCAATTTTAACAATCTCTAAACTAATTTTAACAATCAGAATAAAATCCTAACACTCTGTATAAACTTTCTATTCTTTTTTTAAATAATGTAAAGCTAGGTAAATTCTATTCTTTTATGAAATTTATCTAAAATTGATAGATTTTAATCTTTTTTTTTTAAATCACTGAAAATACTTTAAAATGACTCCCAAATGGGTTTGGGGGCTTTTCAGTTTCCTTGGTATAAATTTATGAGAAATGTCTTTTTTAATAACTTAGAATTTTTGATTGTCTAACTTTAGCTGAAAATTAACTTAAGAGTTGCCTTGCCATCTAACACTTCTAAATAGAATCATTTGTAATTTGAGGTATCTGATTATATAATTACATTGTCCAGTATCTAAAAATAAAGACTGTGATCTATTATAGGAAACCATCCCAAACTATTAAAATAAAAAATATGTGCAAAGTTGTTCATCACATCATGATATATACCACAAAATTTAATATGACTTTGATTTCTAAAAGTAAATATTAGAAATATTAGACTGAATCAAACATTACAGAGTTTGAAAGACTGTAGCAATGTAAAAAATGCTTATGTGAATTAAGTTTTTTAAAAGCAAAAAAAAATAGTCATTTTTGATACTATGAAGACTTATTTTTGCTAAAAAAAATAGTTGAAAATACTCAGGAAAGCATTCCTACTAGTGTTTCCTTAAAAATAACAATTTAAAGCAAAGCTCATTACATGAAATTTTTCAATAATATCCTCAATAACCTGCCAAAGTATTAAAAAGCCTTTAAACTTTTTCTTTCCCATAAAAAATCCATATCTGTATAAGAATAGTCCAATTAGTAGTAGACAGTTTTAATTTTCTAAAATATATCATTCCTGGGTCACCATTAAAACCGGATACCCTGTTCTCTTAGATTTGGATTTCCATTAAAAATTAGAAAAAGGACAATAACTGAAAAAATTACATATATATAGCATATTATATAAATATATATAATCTAGTACTTATATATTGTTGCATATTATATATAATACAGCTTATGGACATGAAATCTATGTGTGTACACATATGTACATACATACATTCACAGTGACTTCTTTGGAGATGGAGTGAAGGGGCTGAGGTCAAGGTGTACTTTGAAAGTAGAAACCACAGAAGTTCATGAACAGATTGAATGGGGGTAAAGAAGATGAACTGAAGGAGGGAAAAGCTGGATGCAGGGAGACAGGGAGACAGAGGAGCAAACAGTGAGACCTGAGTGCCTATCCCAGCATGATTAGCAATGCAAGCAAGTTGTGGACGACAGTAATTGTACTTAGCTTTTCCTATCTGCTCTTTCATTTCATGTTGAAGCATTTAATAGTAACATTTTTATTACGAATGTTACATAAATTTAAGTATAAGAACATGACGAGGGAATTGCTGACTTGTTTATACAAATACCTCTTACAGAGATAAGATGCATTTTTTTTTTCTATTTCTCTGTTTAAAGGAATATGGGCATACTATTCTCTTAGACACTTTATTTTCTAAGGGAGTGCACTGGGAAAATTATTTGATTTGGGGATACGATATAAATTATTGTTGCTGTTAGATTTTCTATAACAAAAATGTAAACTTTGAAGATTTAAATACCCAGGTGATATTGACATGAATGTTTTCCCTACCCCCTGAGTATTTCCTACGTATAGAAAATAAAACTTGAAACATCTTTATTACAATTTAATTTTAATAAGTTTGACATATTCAAAAGCTATTTTTCCCAGATATGTGTACAAATTAATATAAAAAAATAAAAGCTTATTTTATTATCATGGCTAGGTGTTAAATGGCTTCTATTCAGAAGCTATAACCAGCCACTGGAGTGTGAAAGAGTTTTTGCTTTAACTGATTAATGTCTGGCTTCTGTAATAGTTTCAGCTTGTGTCTATAAGAGAGAAATTCACATAAATTATTTTTGCGACTTTGGAATATCTTGTAGTGTTATATAAAATGATTATACAAATACATATTTATATATGTTTTATCAAATGGGGCATATAACTGTTATTAGATTTTCTTTCTAGAAAATGTAAAACTTTGCAGATTCAATATAAACATCTAGGTTTTATTAAACTAAATATTCTTCTTACCTCCTTAACATATCTTTGAAAATCTTTCCATTTCAGTGTATAAATATGATTTTAAAAAGATACATATAGGGGCGACTGGGTGGCACAGTTGGTTAAGCATCTGATTCTTGATTTTGGCTCGGGTCATGATCTCAGGATCATGAGATTGAGCCCCAAGTTTGGCTCTGCGCTCAGCGCAGAGTCGGCTTTAGATTCTCTCTCTCTCTGCCTCTCCCACTCGTGCTCTCTCTCCCCCTCTAAGATAAATCTTTAAAAAAATAGATACATATGATATATTCTATTAATACTATAGAATTCCATCTCTCTATCTCTCATCTATTCCTTATTGTTATACATTCAGATTATTTCCAGTTTCTTGGTATTTACAAATGATACTTCAGTGAATATCCTCATACCACATACAAAGTTTTTGGAGATGTATTTGAGTATATCTGTAGGGAAATAAAGAATTGCTACTTAATGTAACACATGTACCTTAATATTTGATAGATTTTACCAAATTAACTTTGGTACAAGTTGTAGCATTTACATTAACAATGTATGAGAGAGTGTCTGTTTCCCCACACTTCATCTAACATAAATTACCAAATTTTATCTTTGGCAATCTGATACACTGAAAACAGTATCTTATGGTTTTATTATGTATTTTTCTCATTAATGTTGTATTCGGGTGTGTATTGTGTGTGTGTGTGTGTGTATTTAGATAGGTAGGTAGAGACTGTGTGTGTACGTGCGTGTGCATATATCATAAGTTTTCTCTGTATATGTGTGTGCATGGCTGTGTATGCTAAGGGGATTATTAGCAAATAATCCCTAAATCACAATGAGTTAAAACCACAAAACTTTATTTCTAACACATATGAGGTCTTCCCCATATCCTGTATCCAGTGTATCCATACTTCCATCTAGTGATTCCGGAAATCAGGCTGAATTTGATCTCAAAGCTTAATATTAAGACTTCCTCCATGATTACCATCCATAGGGAGGGAGAAGCTATATAGCTGAACTGGGACTTCTTACTTCCTCCATACAGAAGTAACATATATCACTTACTCACAAGGTCCCAAACAGCTTCTGTGATCCTGACAAATGCAGGAAGCAAAGTATACCATTTTTCTAAGAAGGAAGGGAGAAATGTATATTCATGAACATTGATATTTTCTACCATATTAAGTTTCTTTTATTGAGATAATGCAATCAAATTTATTTTCATAACAGGCCCATGGAGAAATAAAATTCTTCTTAAAAAACACTAACTTGGGTGCCTGGGTGGCTCAGTTGGTTAAGCGACTGCCTTCAGCTCAGGTCATGATCCTGGAGTCCCGGGATCGAGTCCCACATTGGGCTCCCTGCTCAGCGGGGGTCTGCTTCTCCCTCTGACCCTCTTCCCTCTCTTGCTATCTGTCTCTCATTCTCTCTCTCTCAAATAAATAAATAAAATCTTTAAAAAAAACAAAAACAAAACAAAACAAAAAAAACACTAACTTGTCAAGCAACATATCTAAAGGCAAACTGACTTTTGTTGTCATGGTATTTGTATAGTTGGCGTTAAAATGAAATAATCTAACTTTCAGGGAAGGTAGCTAATTGTAGCTACTGTAACATAACTGGAATAAATCTTACAATGCCTTTAGATTTAGCATCATTCACATCAGAATCAAATTCAGTCAATGTACATTCTTCTCTGTACAAATTTATACTTGGAAATGGTATTGCATATTTTGTGTTTTGACTATAGTTCTAACAGGGAAAAAATAATATGGTTGCTAGATTTTATTTTTTTCCCCCTGTGATACTTCTGAAAAAGGTTTTCAGTCTTGGATACCAGAATTCCCTACCCTGAAGCCATCCTGTAGTAAACAGTTTATTCAGAATTCTGAAAGAGTATTTTCATTTGTCATCAAGAGAGTTTTTTGTAGATCAGAGATTTATAAACTTTATGAGCAATGAACAGCTTTGGATGAGTTACTGAAAAAAATATGGAGACTCTTCTCTATACTTCACATAGGGCCATTTATAAGAAATGGTGTACACCAGGTATTTTATTTTACTTTGAAATCAGGGACTTGATTTACTCAAACAGAATGTAAAGTACTGTATTATATGCTTTCAGTTGTTTTATTAAAAACTCATATCTCTTCACTGAAAATAAATTCAAGCTCCACATATTTTTAAAAAGCAAATTTTGATTTTGATTAAAAATAATTTGCAATAGAATGGCTTTTTCAAAAATGAGAATTTGAAATTTAGTCATGTTTTTGGCATGACAGTGACACAAGCTCATGCATTTGTTATGCCCTACTTTTTATGATTCTCCTTTTAAATGACAATGTGTGACTGAAGTCATCAATTAATGAAAGTTTATACAGCCTAAAAAATCCAAAGTCCTATAACTGTCTCTGCCAGAGACTTACTTACTTACTTACTTATTTATTTATTTATTTATTTATTTGCAAAAAAAACCACATTAGAATCTTCTGGTTGTATTTTTTGTCACATTATTTTCTTTGTTTGGGAAAGACTACATAATGAATACCATTAATGCCGTCTTCCCCAACAGTATTGTTATTTTCATCTTAAAATCTGTCATCTGAACAGAAAGGAACTTTAGATTATGTCAGAGATATTGATGCACTGATGTTGCTGAGCCCTAATCTGCAGAAACACTTTCTCCAGCATTGGAGCATCTGAACTTTCCCTTAAGAGTGGCTTCTAGGCTTCTCTACCAGAGAAGCTCATAGTTTTATCCATGCACACACACGTGAACAGAGACAGCCATATGTCGGGTCATTAAATCATTCCTATCAAATTCTTCCTACAGAGGGCTTTTCTGTATTGTCTTCCAGTCTATCAACTAATTTTTTAAAAGTTCTTGAAATGTAGTCAGTTGCTTCAAAACATCCTCCAGAAAATCCACGAATTACTGGATGGCAGAGAGGAGCATTATCAGGTCTCTTTTCCTGGTTAAGCCTCTTGAGGAGGTGGAGGTTCAGAATCCTGGCACTGATCTTCATGTTTGTGGGAGAGGCCTTACCATCCCTTCAAAAATAGTTGGTAGAGCCCCTGAGGTCAGCAGAAAACAACATTTTGCAGTAATAGGGGATTTGTTTCTTCACTTAAGAAGCAAAACCAGATGAACTCCCCACATGGTGACTCTTGGACCATACAGAGGCTTCTACCTAAAGTTTGTGCCTTCTGTTTATGTTTGACTCAGTAGAGATACTTTCTGCCTATCTGAAAATGTGTTGGCTGTTTTTGAGGATTTCCAATGCCTTTTTTGATGTACTGATTGAAAAACATCATAAATTTCTTTTTATGAATACTGAAAGGAAACAGTATTAACCGTTTCTCCAAGCCACACTTCACAGTATCAGATGACGTAGCCATAGCTTTGTAGCAGATGCCATCTTTTCTTTCCCTCTTAAAAGCTGCTGACCGGCTTGGATATTTCCTGGTGTGTCGCTTGATCAATATCTTTCCATTATTTATTATTTTTTAAAAATGTATTTATTTATTTTAGAGAGAGGGTGTATTCATATGAGCAGAGGGGAGGGGCAGAGGGACAGAGAGAGAATCTCAAGCGGACTCCATGCTAAGCATGGAGCCCAAGGCGGGGCTCAGTCTCAAGACCCTGAGATCATGACCTGAGCCGAAACCAAGAGTCAGCCACTCACCTGACTGAGCCACCCAGGTGCCCCCATCTTTCCATCACTTAGATTTTTTTTAGTGATGCTTCAAAGTTAAGCTTTAGATTTAGTCTAAATTTTAGTATGTTTAGAACTTTTTCAAAACAATATATTTAATATAAAAAATCTGCACTGCCCAACTTATTTTCAGGATGAGCAGATATAATGTGTTCTCTTTCATTGATTTCATCCCTGTGTTGCTAAGGAACCTGCTATGCATAAACTAGATATTTATACCATCATATTTGACATATCCTTTTTTTGTTATGTTTCCATTTCACATTTCCCAACCTATGCTAGGCCTGTTTTTTGTGGTTGTTTTGTTTTGTTTTGGTTTTGGTTTTAGAGGAAGAGAGAGAGAGCATGTGTGGTGTGGGGGAGAGGAAGAGGGAGAGAGAGAATCTCAAGCAGACTCCCTGTCCAGTGTGGAACGACAGGCAGAGCTTGATCTCAGGAACCTGAGATCATGACTTGAGCCGAAATCAAGCTTCAGCTGACTGGAGGCTCAACTGAACTGAGCCACTCAGGCACCCCTAGGCCTTTCTTAAACAATGATAGATGCCCAGATTTCTAGTAATAAAGTAGTTTTTCTTAATTCCTATCAGTAGGAAATTAATATATTCATTATAACACAAAAACAGTAAGTACCTTTTCTTATACCACAAAATAGCATCCTAAATTCCTGTTACAAATGAAATCTTTAAAAAAATGAAACGAGGGGGCGCCTGGGTGGCTCAGTTGGTTAAGCGACTGCCTTCAGCTCAGGTCATGATCCTGGAGTCCCTGGATCAAGTCCCGCATCGGGCTCCCTGCTCAACAAGGAGCCTGCTTCTCCCTCTGACCCTCCCCCCTCTCATGTGCTCTTTCTCTCATTCTGTCTCAAATAAATAAATAAAAAAAATCTTAAAAAAAAAAATGAAACGAGGGACACCTGGGTGGCTCAGTTGGTGAAACGTCTGCCTTTGGCTCAGGTCATGATCTCAGGATCCTGGGATTGAGTCCAGTGTTGGGCTCCCTGCTCAGCAGGGAGTCTGTTTCTCTCTCTCCCTGTGCCCTGCCCCTGCTCATGTGTACTCTCTCTCTCTCAAATAAATAAATAAAATCTTAAAAAAAAATGAAATCTTAACACTGTAATATGAGATTTCCATTTTATTAAAAATAATGTTGAGACTATCAAATAAAATACATTGCTAATATATCCAGTTCAAGCACTGTATTAATTTCCCTTGGTTGCTGTAACACTTACCATGATCTCAGAGGCTTAAACCAGCAGAGCTGTATTCTGTCACATTTCTGGAGGTGCAAAATCTGAAAAGGTGTTGTCAGGGTCATGCTCCCTCTGAAGGCTCTGGGGGAGAATCTGTCTCTGCCTCCTCCAGCTTCTGGCAGCTCCAAGGGTTCCCGGGCTTATGGCCATAACTTTCTAGTCTCTGTCTCCATCTTCACGGGCTTTCTCCTGGCCTCTGTCTGTGTGCCTGTGCTTGCAACTCTTCCACCTCTTCTAGGATGGGTATCATTGGATTTAGGGATCACACATAGTCAATCTAGGATAATTTCATCTCAAGATCCTTAACTTAATTAAATCTACAAAGACCCTTTTCATGTTCACATGTTCTATGGGTTAGGACTTGGACATATCTTTTTTTTTGGGGGGGGGGAGTCACTATTTAACTCAACACAAACATTAAAAAATAATCTGTGGATCCCAGTTAAAGAACCCATGATGTAGAGGAAAAACCTATTGCCTAAAATATGATAGTAATTAAAATTCAAACATGATTTTATGCTTCTATTTCTCACAACTTCTGCTTTTGTAAAGAGCAACTTATATTTTCACTCATCCAAATATTACGTAGCCTTCTAAGGCTCATCTCAGTTGTAAGTTCCCTAAAAACATTTGAACTCTCTTCCAGATATAAATGACCTTTCTCTTATATAATGAAAATTCCTGTATGTTTTTGGTTTTGTTTTTATGACACTGAAACTCTGTCTTGTGTTATGGTGTAATCAATACCTCTTCCTAGACTATTTTTCTAATCATCACTTTAACATTTCATAAAAGAAACACTCAGGCTTTGAAAGGCTCAAAAACTTTCCCAAGGTGACGTAGCAGGTTATGGGCAGGGTCAGAGTGCAGCTCAGATTAGTCAGACTCTTGTCCCAAATTTTCATCGTTACACATTCCTTGCCTGAGACATTTCGGTCTTCACAGTGCTGTGAAGAGACAGAAGGAATAGATTTGAAGACCTCACTCCAGACTTGCATCTCATGTCCAACGTGTGATCTTGGTGAGGCCACCTGACCTCTCCATCTCAGTTCCTGCCTCGTTCACACAGAGAGGAAAACACTTATTTTTATAAATCTGATACGGAGATTAAAAGACAATACTTATTTAATGTGCCTTGAAAAGGATCTAAAAATAAAATGTAGATGCTGAAATATTGTAGTTGCATCTGAAACTTGATGATAGAATTTGTTTTGAATGCTTCCCAATACCTTGTCTATGAGAAGCATGTAATAAATGTCTACAGTATAAATAAACAATTCTAAAATTTTTCGTAGCCTGTGCTGATGAATAGGAGCCATACCTCATGTCAGTTCTCAAAGAACCTAGTTCTAGTTCAGTTGTTCAGGCCAAAATGGTGATTCCTATAATGCAGGAGGAAGAACAGTTTCATTATTTGCTGCCTACCCAAGTGTTTTGAATAATTGCCACCTTTGAAAATATTTGGGATTCAATTATATTTAAAATATTTTATTTAATAGGAAAATTTTAAAAGAATTTATTTTACAGTAAATTATATATAAATATGAACAACAGAACTCAGTATCATTTTGCCTATTCCAATCCTGCATCCCAATAGCTTAAGGTGGCTAGAAACAAACAAACAAATGAACTTCAAGTGAACTTCAAGTAGCCTGTCATCCCTGTGTAATAACTATATTACATTTTCTCCATTCATGTTCTTATTTTCCAAATGAGTACTTTATGCCTTCCCTTTATCCTCAAACCTCCAACACACCTTTCTCATCCCCAAGCTTTCACATATCTGGTGCATTCTCTCTAGAAATAATGAACTGTTCATGTCCACCAGAACTCAGTCCCGGTTACCAACCCGAGGACGTCTCTCCTGCAGTCAGGCCCACGCGCTCTCCTGCTCCAGCTCTGTCTGCACTATCCTCTCCCGTGGATTATTCCCATCAGTAATGCCCTGTCCTTAAACACACAAACATGCACCCCACACATGACTCCTGACTAATCATCACCACTCTCTTCTTGGCCCCACATTTTGCTGCTCACTTGCACAGCAAGAACATCAAAGAATGGTCTATACGCTATTTCTTGAAAATCTCTAGGAAAGCTGCTATTCCCACTGCCCACCTGAAGCTACTTCTCTGTTCAGGATACCAGTGACCCTTGTTTTCCCTCATACTCAGTGGTCAACTCTCAATCCTTATCTTTTCCGACGTATCAGTAGCGCTTGACAGGTTCATATCCTCTCCACTTTGGAAACTCCTTTTTCACTGGGCCTTAGAGACTCCTCAGTCCTTCTCAGTTGCTTTAGCTAGATCCGTGCCCCCCCCCTTATTTTTCTGACCACAAACTATTTGTAGTTCTCATTTCCTCTCCCTTTATACTCACCCCATAAAGAGTCTGTATCAGCTCCACAATTATTCCATGAATGTCAGCTTTGTATCTCACCTGAGTCCCAAACATTATATCAGGCAGTAGGACATCTTTATTTGTCACCCTTTAACTTTCCAAGCCAAACTCTTGTTATCTGCTCTAAATCTACTTTTCCTTCCACATAACACACCCCAGTAAGTGGCACCCTAACTCTGCAAGCCCCTTGAGTTGGCTACTTTTCTCATCTACTCCTGGCTCCCTCTCAATTGAGCTGAAGTTAAATTGAACTATTTGCTGTTCCTCAACCATGCCTGGCATGCTCCCAACTCAGAGCTTTTGAAATATGTGTTACTGCTTCCCAGTGATGGATTTTCTGAAATGTCCCTTGCTCTATTCAGGTCCCAGTTCAAATGCCACTTTATCAAAGAGCCTTCCCTGAGCATATACTACTTAACGAGCAACTCTCTCACTACTCTAGCCCTCACATACATCTTCAGGTGCTAACACTGCCTACATTATGTTTGTGCTTTTGTCTCTTCTTACAAAAATTCAAGCTCCATAAAGGTCTTGTTAAATCATACTTTCCAAACAAGGTGAAAAGGTTAAAAAAAGAGACAAATATGTCTGGCCATTTTATTTTTAATACTTACAGAGAATACTTAATACACTTCAGGTTTGTTTTTAAGTTGTAGAATTTCACTGTAGAAGGGAAGAAAAATAACCTCCAACACGGACCCCAAAGAGCATCTCTCCAGATGCACTGCTGAATTATTGATCTTTTATTTCTGTTTTGTTAGGGGCTTCTTTTATTTTCATTCATCTCCTACCACTACCTTTGCCACACTATGCAGGATAAATAGATAACTTATCACTATTATCCTGGGGGAGAAAACCTAACTTGCTTTCACAAATGAGCGAAATCTGTAAAGTGAATATATTTAATCAAAGTTCAATAAAATATGTTTGGATTACATATATTTTATCTAATCAGTTTAACATATATATGTTAATATATCATCTACACAAATAAATACACCAATATTTTATAAAAATGTTCTTAATCCATCAAATATGAGATATCTCCAAGAATTATAATTATATCCCAAATTCAGAAGTTTACAAGTTACTGGAAAATTGTTTAACTTGTTTTTTAAGGAACTAATGTAGCAAAAATATCTTTAAAATAACCAACAGGGATTCATTTCAATTTGTGATAGTATTTTCCTTCAATAAAGAATTTTAAATAAAATTTTTCTTATTAGACTAAGTATTTTCATTCTTATTAGTTTCCTTTGTTTGTTCTGTAAACAAATCACTATCACCAGACTCCCACTTCTTCTGTAATTACTGTTGCTTAAGAAAGCTCCATTCAGAATGAGATTACAAGAAAATTATAGACATCAGGCACACTTAAAGGTGTTTAATATGACAATTAGAATAGTTTTTGCTCTGTATGTGTTATTGGCTGGTAGAGGATAGCGCATAATACAATTTTAGTTCTAACTCGAAGTATTAAAATCAGTGTACTTCTCATGTATTTTCAAGAAAAGTGATTTTTAGAGGCTAATCTCTGTACACAGAATTTCCCAGTTTAATTAGGAATGCATCATGAAACAGTATGTTTTGCTAGAGCTTTTGTCTGTGTGAAGTCTCTCTCGGTAAACATCATTAGATATAAATTCCCTTTTTTCTCTCCAATACAGTAATCTGAAGGGAAAATTTCTTAGATTGTACTAGCAAAGTCTATTCTATCATAAATTTTTGATCATATGTTTTGAAATTCCCATTCGTGACAGGAGTGGTATGCAGAAGTTTCTAGAATCCCGACTATATCATCAGGGCTTTATTGTTCTCCTCAATTTTATATTGATATTTTTCCTACTATATTTAGACATTATTTTACTCCAAAAAAGTTACATTTTCTCCAAATATAATACTATATATGCCATCTTTTTTTATGGTTTCATACGTGATAAACTTGGGAGTTCTGAAAACAGTCAAACTTGTTTAGGAAGTCTTCCTTTTAATTCAGTTGAATGAAAAAGGAAAAAAAAATAGGGAACAAGTCTTGTGATCACAATAATTTAATTATTTTTTCTTTTTCTTTTTTTTTTTTTCCCTTAATAGATGGTGGAGCAATATGCATGAGCTTAGAATCAAATATGGGCTTTCACTAGAAGTTGAAACACCAGATACCAAAAGTTGTTTTAAAAGATTGTCTAGAACCACATGGATGGCCCTAGAGGGTATTATGTTAAGTGGGATAAACCATACAGGAAAAGGCAAATACCATATGATTTCACTCATACGTGGAATCAAAAAACAAAGCAAATGAACAAACAACAACAACCACAATCAGAAATAGACTCATAGATGCAGAGCACAAACTTGTGGTTGCCTGGGGGAAGGCAATGGCCTGGGGGGAATGGCTGAAATAGGTGAAGGGGATTAAGAGGTTGAAACTTCCTGTTATAAATAAACCATGGAGTTGAAGAGTACGGTATAAGGAATATAGTCAATAATATTGTAATAACTTTGTATGGTGACAGAGGGCAACTACCCTTGCTGTGAACATTTTGTAATATATATAATTGTTGAATCACTATATTGTACACCTGAAACTAATATGTCTATGTCAACAATAGTGCAATAAATATGTTAAAAGATTATTTAGAACCATCCTTGACCCTTAAAAAGAATTGAAAAAACATAGGTAAATATCATCAGTATGAGTTCAACCTAGAATTTTGTATGATTTTATTTATTTATTCATTTAAGAGATTGAAGGGGGGGGAAGTGGGAAGGGGGAGAGGGAGAGGAAGAACCCTCAAGCGGACTCTGCTGAGCACAGATCCCCATGGGGAGCTCGACCCCACCACCCCAAGATCATGACCTGAACTAAAACCAAGAGTGGGACGTTTAACCTGTTGAGCCATCCAAGCGCCCCTGTTGATTTTTAAAATTGCTCACGTGATTACAAAATTTAGAGCATAAATCAATACTTGAGGCAAGAATTAAATTTGCAATGATAAAAACGAATTTTGCAATGATGATGACTCTGCCCTAAAGGCATATTGACTTTGGTCAGGTAGATGTACATCTAAGAAAACTTTTGTGACCATATATATGCATCCTATATGTGTATTACTTTTTAAAGTAACTACATGGCATTTCTGAAAATAACTTTTGAAGAAATTTTGAGAATAGTTTTACTAAAGTTTCCACCTAGGAGATTGTGCACCCTGGTGCGTCATCTTTATAGCTATTGCTGATATTACTGAGATAGATTTTTCTGGGCAGAAAGACACCCTGCCCTGCTGTAATTCTCAAGGACTGTGGCTATGAAAAGAGTCTTTGTGGGATGTGATGACAGTCCTGTGGTCTTCAGTATACAGAGAAAGCCGTGATTACATAACTGACAGTCCATGACAGACTCTAAAACCTGAGCTTTCAAATTGTTGCACCATGGGCTGGACAGCACAGTTATAATTTTTTGGCCAACACCGTATGTTAAAAGTAGTTTAATTAAAACAATATAAGGGTTGACTGGGTGGCTCCATTGGTTAAGCGTCTGAGTCTTGATCTAGGCTCAAGTTGTAATCTCAGGATCAGGAGATGGAGCCCTTCCTCTAGTACAGTGTGGAGCCCTATTCCCCTCCCTCCCTGCTAATGCTCTCTCTCTCTAAAAACAAAACAAAACAAAGCAGAACCACTTGTTAGCTTAACTTTTCTGGTTCCATATGATTTGATTAGTAATATATACTTCCAAATGTATCACCTGCTAGTCCACCATGCAGATTCTATCCTAGGTCATTGGTTTTGGTTTTCTTTTTTTTCTTTTTTTTATTCTTATGTTAATCCCCATA
>NC_138374.1:74365435-74438414 GCF_054177405.1 Leptonychotes weddellii | reverse complement strand
TATCTAGATCTTGTTAGACTTCAAAGCCCTGTACAATTTCCACGATATTCATAAATATTTCATGTTTGACACTCCAGTTGTCAGGGACGCTCCGTCCACACTCCTGTGGAAGAACCATCTTTACTCCTTTCTTATACTACACACTATTTTTTTTTTAAGATTTTATTTATTTATTTGACAGAGAGAGACACACAGTGAGAGAGAGAGCACAAGCAGGGGGAGTGGGAGAGGGAGAAGCAGACTTCCTGTGGAGCAGGGAGCCCGATGCGGTGCCCGATCCCAGGACCCTGGGATCATGACCTGAGCCAAAGGCAGACGCTTAACGAGTGAGCCACCCAGGCGCCCTATACTACATACTATTGTTCATGATGTTTGACTTAAATATATTTTAATCTCAAACCTACTATTTCTAAAACAGGTATCAATTAAAAAAAATCTGTAGGGTCTTAATGACCATTAAAGGATTTACAATATCTTTATTAATCAAAAATACAATATTATTTCCTCTTTACAAAGTCATTTCATAGTCATAATTTAATTTGATTTTGTTTCGTTTTCAGCACAGTAGCTAAATATTTAAAATTTTACATTCTCAGTTTAATGCTGTGATTTGCAAATGTCCAAATATTCCAGATATTTTTAATCTTAATCTCTTTTCAGCTCTTTTGGCCACATATAAATTATATAAACTTAGATATAAAATTGTATCATGATTGTTTTTCTAGTCTCTATCAAAATTGTTGCTTGCCAGAACTTCTGTATGATCAAATAAAACTTGGTATCATATTAGAATTATAGTCTCTTTAGGAATGATCATAATGACCTTGATGGGTTTTTAGCATAAATGAAGGGCTTGTTTCTCTAAGTCAAATTATTCAACTTCACACTTTTGCCAGTTGAAAAGATTGAACACTTCCTTAATCATATAGAGTTATAAGATAAAAAGTTTAAAATAATTGCATGAAACAAAGCTTAAAATATTTCTAAAAAAACATATGCCTTTTCCTATTAAACCATTATTTGAGATACTGTTACTGTTTTTGAGATGATATTTCTGCAAATACTTTAAGCTATAAATTTCACTTGTAATTTATTAGTATAAAGAAGAAAAACAAAGTGAAATTAAACAGCACAATCTACCACTTGTCAAAATTAGGAGAATATGTCTAACGTTTTTAGTAATAGTACACTCGTACTCAAAATAATCATCTTTAGCAGCATTTTTATCATCAGCAAGCATACAGAGTTTGTTCTAAACAAAATTTTCCAATTTTAAAATTATAAAATTATGATAAATGAAGCAGTTCTAATTCGGCTTGCTGAGGACCTTACCTAAAATATTATATAAAGACAGTACAAAATACTACATACCATATGTAGCTTTTGTACTTGCATTGACCTAGTGAACAACTTTATGATCCCTGGTTAGCATGTGCATAATATGAACTATGAATAAAGTCTAGAAAAGGCCCCAATTCTCTAAGTCCCTTAGGGTATGAAGAGGGGCATTGGAAGATGAACTTAATTTCATTTGTTCTACTTTTATATCTTACTTAGCAAATTAGTCAAAATACAAAGTTTTTAATCCAGTCACATTAAATAAAAGTTATAGATAAATTTTAAAAAGTATATATTGAAACTACATAGTACACAAAATATTTTATTGATTAGAAATCCTGTTTCCTGGGGCGCCTGGGTGGGCTCACTCGGTTAAGCATCTGCCTTCAGCTCAGGTTGTGATCTCAGAGTCATGGAATCGAATCCCGCGTCAGGCTTCGTGTGGCGGGAAGTCTCCTTCTCCCTCTCTCTCTGCTTCTCCACCTGCTCATGCTCTCTCTCTCTCTCACAAATAAATAAATAAGATCTTAGAAAAAAAAAAAAAGAAATCCTGTTTCCCAGTCAGTGTTCATTCTAGCATCTATTATATACATCTTAATAATCAAGTAAATATCATAAGTGATGTTTCCTATTTTCACCAACTGTATGTAAGAAAAATGTTGTGTTTCATTAATTGATCGCTCATGGTCATCATGCATGCAAATTTAGAAAAACAAATGAAAAATTTAAAGACAACTTTGACATGTCACTTAACACTTGCAATTATTTCTTAAAATCAGAATGGTTATGAATCTTTTATCCTAAATCATCTGTTATTTACTTAAAAGACTATTATTTAAAACCATGTTTCCTACCAAATCTTAGTGATGGCAAAAGTGAGTAAAATAATATGACTAAATTCTAGGACAATTTTTTTTTCAGTTAAGGAAACAGGGAAAAGAAAGAGATTTATCAAGAAAAAATGAATTTTGTGTATCATTGATCATATCTGAAATAATTACAATCTCATCACTTTTGTGTTTAAATTAATGTTTATTTTCAAACTATAATTTATAGTACAGAATGCAGTTTTCTATATATTAAGAATTATTTTACTTTTTAAATTTCTGACTTTATTTTAGTACATATTTAGTAAACCAATTTTCAGTTTTACTTATCTAGATAAAATATTAGTTCTGTTTATTAAAGGCAAATTGGATGCTCAACCTTTCCATAGTCCAGAACACAATACTAATTTGCTTGTATTATTTGTATAACTTTTTAGTAATGGTGTTTGGCAACTGTAGCACAAAGGGACATATTTGTTCTTCCAACTTTTATTTTATACCTGTAAATTGGTTTATGCTCATTAAAATTGTTATTAGGCTAGTAATATAAATGCAATTAAATATATATTTTACTCTAAAAAGATGGGCAGTTGTCGAGGGAAAAAATATTTTAAAAAATATTGTTACATCATTCTGGTTAGTTTGCTTTTTAAACTTGTAAGAAATTAATTCAAGACCCAAGAAAATAGATGTAGGTAGTTAAAATCAACTATTTTTGACCTTTTATTCTTTAGTGTTCTTATCTCAGGAAATGCTTGTGAACTATAGGAAAACCATTTTGCACATGGGGCTTCCACGAATCCCTGACCAAAAGCAGCACTTAGAGGAAGGTTTAGATGTACAGTGTGCAGGAGATGATGTTACTCAACGTGTCATTTCACTGAAGCTGCAACCGCCGGATGCTGCAAGCCCACTCTCCTGTTTGTAGTGTGTTTCCCACTTTCATTGTGGGCAGCATTCCCCTTCCCATCCTCAATTCCATAAGTAACCACAGTCTGAAGATTTTGAACAAACACTGAACTGACTGGCATTTTACCTACATACATTTTTCATCAGATCCTCCCATGGATTAATTCTCTCCTGCAACGTGCAAACTACCACATGTTTGGGGGCTTACGACAAGCTGCACTGACCATCTGATGACTTCTGTGGGTGAGCAGTTCAGCTGCAGCCTCGCTGGGACCTCTGCTCAGCATCCTACAAGGCTGCAACCGTGTGCCTGCTGATCTGTATCCTCATCTGTAGGGTTGATTAGGGAAGTAGCCCTGCAGACTTACTGAGAAGGTTGGTGGAATTCATCCCCACTCAGTTGTGTGACTGAGGGCTGTTGTCAGCAGCCTACCCTTAGATACAACACGGTACCCATGACACCCCAGCATGTATCCCCCTCCACAGGGACATGAATATTTACAACGTGAATATTTGCATCTTCAAGCTCAAATGGAAAGTCTCTCCCAAAGGCCAAGCCTTCTATAATTTAACTGAATCAGGGGGATGACACCTTATGACCTTTACCATATTCTCTTGTTTGGAAGCAAGTCACAGATTTTCCCTGCCCATTGTGGAAGGGGGTCACACAAATGCATGACTCATAGTGGGGCACTTTAGCGTATAACTTTCACACCCTGTTAGGCTGAAGACTGCACATGGAACTTCATGCATTTATTAATTCACCCATTCGTTTATTTTTTTTTCTCATACTGCTGTAGTCTCTGCATCCTATAAAATGCACTGCCCAGAATCAGCACTCAATTAACACTTATGCAGTAAATTTTTAAAATAAGTATTCCTTAGTACTATTCTTATTATTTTTGTATCAATCACATGTTCATATGTTTTTAACAGGGGATAAAATGGATTTTACTTATTTATTTAAAGATTTATAGATTTATTTATTTATTTAAGAGGGGATGAGGGGCAGAGGAGAGGAAAAGAGAGAATCCCGAGCAGACTCCCCTCTGAGCAAGGAGCCCGACACAGGGCTCAATCCCAGGACCCTGAGATCATGACCTGAGCTGAAATCAAGAGTTGGCCTCTCTACCGACTGAGCCACCCAGGTGCCCATAACTCCTAAAATGGTTTCTGTTACCCTAATTTTAAACTGAGTCTCACGGGTTTTCATTGTTTTACCATTCGTGTTGCAGAGAAGTGCTGGGGCTAGGAATGCACCATGAGTCTCTCTCATCCCAAAGCCAAGACTTTTGCTTATAATACCCCAAAAAAGTTACTGACATTGTCACACTTTCTGTTACAGTCTCTGTCAACTGACTTAATACTTTGATTTTTGTTTACTCTAAGAAAATAATAATTGACTTATTAATGTATGTTTCTTAGGATGTTTAACCTTCATCAAACAAAAATGTTAGCTATAATCTGTTCTCTATGCAAGTGAACAACATAAGACAGAAGTCCTCTTCACATTTTCTTTTAAAATCACGCATGCACTTGCCTGAGCTTTAAAACTTGGTTTTAAATGTACCTGGTTGTATTTGTAATTTAAACACCCTATAGATAAAATAATGCTTGAGCTTTTCCCATTTCAGTGCTTGCTCCTTTCAAACTTTTTTTTTCCCCTGTTATTTTTCTAAGAAACTGTGGGAAATATATTTATGTCTAAGACTAGTATTTATATGATAGTTCAGAGAACATAGATTAAATGAAAATCACTGAAGATTGGAAATTAAATTTAATATTTCCCTAATTTAGAATCATTTTACTGAAGCACTTTGAAATGATGTATAAAGGAAAAAAATATATATATATATGTAATATGGTACTTGCTCGATAGCAAAGTCATTGTGAGGAACTAAATTGATTTATTTCTGCAGTAGAAGCAGAGTTTCTGACATGCTTTAAATATACAGTAAATTCCTACTGAATAAATGTGTGTATAAACACTAAAAAGAATACCCAATAGAATAACAATATTGAATATAAGTATTGAAATCTACTCTCTATTTAAAATTTTTGCTTATTCACATTTGGTCAAACTAACTAGTATGGCTACACTATTAACATATTTAAATAGAGTATTGGCTTTCCTAGTAGGATATATATATATATATATTTTAAGATTTTATTATTTATTTGAGAGAGAGAGGGTTGGAGTGAGCGAGCGAGAGAGAGAGAGAGCACAGCAGGGGGAACACAGGCAAAAGGAGAGGGAGGGCACACTCCCCGATGAACAGGGAGCCTGATATGGGGCTTAATCCCAGGACTCCAGGATCACAACCTGAGCCAAAAGCAGATGCCTAACCAACTGAGCCACCCAGGTGTGCCCCATGATACAATTTTTAAATGGAAATTAAATAGGCTAATTATATTTGTCAGTAATTTATTTCCATTTTTTTTTAAGATTTTATTTATTTATTTGACAGAGACAGCGAGAGCAGGAACACAAGCAGGGGGAGTGGGAGAGGGAGAAGCAGGCTTCCCGCTGAGCAGGGAGCCTGATGTGGGACTCGATCCCAGGACTCTGGGATCATGACCTGAGCCGAAGGCAGCCGCTTAATGACTGAGCCACCCAGGTGCCCAATTTATTTCCATTTTTTTATTGAAGTATAATTCACACACAATGTTATATTAGTTTCAGGTGTACAACATACTGATTGAACAACTCTGTACATTTCTCAGTCAATGCTCACCACAGTAAGTGTCCTCATCATCTGTCACCATACTACATTATTTCAATATATTGACTATATTCCCTATGCTGTACTTTAAATCTCCTTGGCTTATTTACTACTGGAAGTTTGTACCTCTTAATCTTTTTTTTAATCTATTTTGCCCATCCATCCCCTGCACATCCCCTCAGGCAACCACCAGTTTGTTCTCTGTATTTAAGGGTCTGTTTTGTTTTTTAGATTCCACATAGAAGTGAAATGATATGGTATTTGTCTTTCTCTGTCTTATTTCACTTAGCATAACACCCTCTATGTGCATTCATGCTGTGTAACATTTCATCGTCTATATACCATAATTTTTATCTCTTCAGCTACCAGTGGACATACACTGGGGTATCATAAATAATGCAAAAAACATAGGGGCGCATATATCTTTTTGAATTAGTGGTTTTGTTTTCTTTGGGTAAATACACAGTAGTGGATCATATGGTATTTCTATTTTTTAAAATTTTTTGAGGAATCTTCATATTTTCCACTATGGCTGCACAAATTTACATTCCCACCAACAGTGAATGAGGGTTCCCTTTTCTCTACATCCTCACCAACACTTGCTATTTTTTTTTAATTTTTAAATTATTTTTTTCTTAAGTAAATCCTACACCTAATATGGGGCTCGAACACATGACCCTGAGATCAAGAGTCACATGCTCTACCAGCTGAGTCAGCCAGGTGCCCCTACACTTGTTACTTCTTGTCTTTTTTATTTTAGCCATTCTGACGAGTGTGAAGAGATAATCCATGGTGGTTTTGATTTGCATTTACCTGATAGTTAGTGATGTTGAACATCATTCCATGTGTCTTTTGGCCATCTGAATGTCTTCTTTGGAAAGAGTTTATTCAAGTCCTCTGCCCATTTTTTAACTGGATGATTAATATTTATTTTTGGGGGTGTTGAGTTGTGTAATGCTTTTTTTTTTTTTTGTATATTTTGGATATTAACCCTTTATCAGATAAATCAGTTGCAAATATCTTCTCCCATTCTGTAGGTTATTTTTTTGTTTTGTTGACAGTTTACTTTGCTTTGCAGAAGTTTTATTTTTTTGGATGTAGTCCCAATAGTTTATTTTTGCTTTTGTTTCCCTTGTCTCAGGAGACATATCTAGAAAAATGTTGCTAATGGTGATGTCTAAGAGATTACTGCCTATGTTTTTGTTTAGAAGTTTTATGGTTTCAATGCTCATATTTTTTTTATGGGAAAATGGATTTTTATTTTTTTTAATTTTATTTTATTATGTTAGTCACCATACAATACATTATTAGGGTTTTTTTTAAGATTTTATTTATTTATTTGACAGAGAGAGACAGCGAGAGAGGGAATACAAGCAGTGGGAGTAGGAGAGGGAGAAGCAGGCCTCCCGCAGAGCAGGGAGCCCGATGTGGGGCTCGATCCCAGGACCTGGAATCATGACCTGAACCGAAGGCAGACGCTTAACGACTGGGCCACCCAGGCACCCCACGTTATTAGTTTTTGATGTAGTGGTGCCCGATTCATTGTTTTCGTATAACACCCAGTGCTCCATGCAGTACGTGCCCTCCTTAATACCTATCACCGGGCGAACCCATCCCCTCACCCCCCTTCCCTCTAAAACCCTCAGTTTGTTTCTCAGAGTCCATAGTCTCTCATGGTTCATCTCTCCCTCCGATTCCCCCCGCCTTAATTTTTCCCTTCCTTCTCCTAATGTCCTCCATGCTATGCCTTATGTTCCACAAATAAGTGAAACCATATGATAATTGAATTCTCTGCTTGACTTATTTCACTTAGCATCAACCCGCACATTTAAGTCTTTCATCCATTTTGCGTTTATTTTTGCGTATGGTATAAGCTTATCTGGAATCCCAAAGGACCCCAAATAGCCAAAACAATCTTGAGAAAAAAGAACAAAATGGAAGGTATCAGTGTTCCAGATTTTAAGGTATACGGCAAACAAAACAATCAAAACAGTGTGTTACTGGCGCAAATATAGACACACAGATCAATAGAACAGGATAAAGAGTGTAAAAGTAATTTGTTTTCTTAATGGGGAGTATTATCCAAAAAGATAACCAATGTTCCTCTTTTTTTTTTTTAATTTAGATCTTTATGGTTAAAACTAACATTTAAAAAAGGATAGACCCCTCCAGACATGTTCAAGTATTGATTGAAATTCCCATAAGTCCACCAAAGTTTGCAGAAGAAAAATGTCTAAACTTGGACTTTCCTTACGTATATCGTGTTGTTTTGGGAAATGTATTTTGAGTTGAATCAGTCTCACTTAATGCTTACAACAGTTGAGTATATATTTGAAATGTTTAAAACTGAAATGCAAGACATTGTCTATGAACAGTTGCAATGAAGGCATGATTGTTTCTCATGGATGTCTTTTCTTCCTAGGTTTTGAAATTATTTTCATCAACTTTATTTTTTCCCACCATATTGAGAGTGTATGTACACACACACACAAACACAGAAACATATAAACAAATAAATACACTTTTTAGTTTTTATTTAAATTCAAGTTAACATATAGTGTAATACTAGTTTCAGGTGTAGGATTTAGTGATCAACACTTACACACATACATACGTACATATATACATATTACATACCTGGTGCTCCTTACAAGTGAACTCCTTCATCCCCATCACCTGCTTCCGGGGGACATCCCCCGCACCGACCTCCCCTCTGGTGACCATTAGTGTGTTCTCTAGAGTTAAGAGTCTGTTTTTTGGTTTGCGGCTTGCCTCTCTCTCTTTTTCTCCCTTTGTTTGTTTTGTTTCCTAAATTCTACAGGTGAATGAAATCATACGGTATTTATCTTTCTCTGACTTATTTTGCATGATATATACACCTTTTCTTTATCCATTCATCTGTCAGTGGGCATTTGGGCTCTCTCTATAATTTGGCTGTTGTAGATAATGCTACTGTAATCATCAGGGTGCATGTATCTCCTCAGATTAGTATTTCTGTATCCTTTGGGTAAATACCTAGTAGTGCAATTGCTGAATTGTAGGCTAGTCCTATTTTTAACTTTTTGTGGAAACTCCATGCCAGATAAACATAGTTTAAAGTGGACAGCCAAGGCGTACTCAGACATTGCGGCATGTCAACAAGCTATAAATTCCAGCAAAGATCAGGTAAGCCTGGTTTGGCTGGGCTAGGCTGAAGGGGTGCCTTCGATCACAATGCACTGTGAAAACAAGATTATTTTGCTGCTTTTACATAGAACTAGTTACAAGTTGGCTATTTCTGTCCTTGAAACAGAACTTAGCTCATGACTAAAAAAAGTGTAAATGAAAATAGCATCAATATTTATCTAGGTAGCTAACTATATATGGTATAAATTTAAATAAAATATAAATGTATTTCTTTCCATAGATTTTATGTGTAAAAATATAATAGTTATATAAATATATTCCTTTATGTATCTCATATATACATAAATATACATTTTATAGTATATGTGTATATTTTCTGTATTATATAAGTATAAATTATTTTATAAATACAATGTATATTATATGGAAATATGTAGTATAGGGGTAAACATAAATAAACATTTAAAATAAATGTATATATAAATTATAATAAGAGAAAACATACAAAGTGATCTATAAAGAAGGAAAATCTCTGAAAGAATCTTTGAAATTTTATTTTTTTTGAAGTTTATGTAATGAAGAAGTAAAAGATGATTCATCAGGTCATACTTAGGAGTGATAACTGTTCTCTGTAGTGATGAATCATTTTGGTGTTTCCCACCATGGTGAGGGAGAAGAAAGTTTTCCAACCAGTTATCTAAGGAAATTCATATTTGGTGATGAGAGGTAGTGACTTCGGAAAACATCGTGTTTTCAGTTTCATAGTTGAGGCTGCTTTGAAAGGGAGTTTGCCTTATTCCTGCAAGTGGATAGCATGCTTTTCTTGCAAGGAACATGGACCAGTGACAAGTTTTATTTTTACAGTGCTGTCTAGATGTTATCAGAGGTAGAAGTCACAGAGTCTGACTGAGCAGAGTGCTGGGGGCAGGTGCATGGGGCATGGGGACAGCTTCTACTTCCCTGGGAGACATTCCAGCTTGCGACCTCACATGGCATTGGTATGGGAGTTCTCATTGCGATACTGGCAGTGTGCTCCAAACTTTGGTATATCAAGGAAACTACTGTTTTTTTTCAGATAGCAGTCAGGGACAGAGGCTTACAAATATATATATAGTTGACATTGTCAAATGCATCCCCATCGTCAAAGGAAAAACAGCTGTGATGTCAGCCTTGGGTGCTCTTGCCATGTGTCACAGAATCAGCATGGATGCATGGAGCATTGTGTGTTTACAGCCCCTGGATGTACACTTGAACACGAATGGCGGTGAAAAGCCTTTATTCTTCTTCCAAGAGATGAGCAGCAGTCTATACTCAGGGCGCGAGTTACCTTGGAGGATGCTTCCAGCTAGGGCTGTTGGCATAGGTATGCTCTCCTTGTAAAGTTCTCCTTCAGCTCTCTTCTCAGAAGGTTTCTATGATCTAACTTCATTCTCTGAATGAGAATTGTCAAGTGACCATATCACATTTTGAAAATGCAAGCTGGTATTTTCATGTCACTGTCTTTTCGCATGTTATGGAACGTGTTTGTGTTTATTGTTTGTCTCTCCTCATGTTCCTAGAATGTTAGGTGCACGAGAGTAGAGATGTCAGTGGGCTTTTGTCATTGATAGTTTCCTGCTGCCTAAAAGAATGAGTGATATCTCATAGACCCTCCATGATGGCTTGTTGAATAAATGAATTTCTGGGAACATCGAGAGCCAGAGAAATAAATATGAGTTTTGTCTGGCGGGGAATCCAAATGATGTGCAAGTCAAGATGGATATATTGTATCTTGAATAATTGTAGTAAAATACTCTTAAGCCTATGGAAAATGTATTGTAAATTCCATGAAACTCAACCACTTACATGCAAAATTATAACATAATTGGGAAAGCTGTCTTTTTCTCCAATATGTTTAACAATAGAATGCTATTTCCAAATCACTAAGCAAAAACAGGAGTTTATTAAGTATACCAGAGTGTTGACTTTGCCAATTGAATTATCTCCTGAAAGGCAAGTACAAGGAACTTACTTGAAGGTGAGCTCCATTCCTTTTTAGGATGGGGCATGTTCTAGATCGTTACAGCGTAACATTGTTGGCCAAGGAGATCTGGAGGGAAGACTTGTACCCAGAGAACATGGCAGAGTTTGATATGGAATTTATAGTAAAGGTACTACACCACATTGGAGATGTCGTTTGAAATGCCTTTCATTTACCTGCTCTCATTTAACAAGATTTGGGGTTTCATCTCCTATAAGAACTTTGTCTGCAATCCTACAGATTGCGTAACTAGTAATGAAAATGTTATTTTAATTAAAATGTTTGAACTGTTCCAACTTACTCGATGACAGAAGAGCCTGTCAGCTGACTGGCACCATAAGTTTATTAATCATGTGGGTCCTCAGTCTTTTGTTTGTAGAAGCGTAGCCTCTTTCCAGGAGGTATGTTTTCATGGCATCTTTATTTAGAAATCGGGATTTTCTTATTAAGCCAAAATGTGCATTATGTTATAGGATATCAGGCTGACATGATGAGTCATAACTTTCAGGTGGTATAAATGTTGAGCCCACTGAAATGATTAAAATTGCCTTGGAAATGATAAATATATAAATTAAGTAGTAAAAAAAATTTGATAGAAAAGCTCCTATCTTTCTCATTATTCAAAACAACATACTCTCCAAAATAGTCTTATTACCCCAGGTGGTAAGTAATATATCTAGTCTAAATGAATTTTTATGCAAGTTTTTATTGTGATATTTTCAAAAGTCTAAGTATGAATCTCTAGTAACAATATATAGGATCACAGACCAAGAGGTTCTGTTTCTGGAGATAAAATAAGGCAAGTGGCTTTAGTAATTTTAAAATTATCACCCATCTGGTGGTTTTCATCTTGAAGGCTGTTAAATGGAACCAAATAGTTTTACTCAGAAGTAAAAGAAAATGACACATTGTGAGAACATAATACTAAAAACTAAGCCAGTAAGAGGGAAGTCAAGTTGGTTGATTCAGGACCCATGAAGAAACACAACGTTGCTCTTCTTTCATTTGGGAAGATGGTATTGCTTTTCCTTCAAATGTTTCTTAATAAGTATTTTTTAAGTATTTTCTCTGTATATATATATTTTTTTGATGTAGTGTTCCATGATTCATTGTTTATGTATAACACCCAGTGCTCCATGCAGAACGTGCCCTCAAAACCCATCACCAGGCTAACTCATCCCCCTCCCTCTAGAACCCTCAGTTTGTTTCTCAGAGTTTTTTAGGGAAAAAAAAAAAAAGGATTGGCACTATCATTTGTATAGATCTTAGCAGGGCTCTATCCAGGGAAGAGGCCTCCATTTCCCTTGAAACCTTCTGAGCCATGTGTTCTTGTGAAATTGTCTAGTCCTTCCCTGTAATGGAATAAGCAGAGGTTTCAGACTCACCACCTCTACCACGTCTTCAGCCCCTCGCCAGTTTATAATTTTAAGCTAGTCAACATGACCTTCCCTCCACAGAACGGAGATAATAGCACTACCTTAGAGGCTATCCTAAAGACAGGTTGAGAAAATTTATGTCTAATCATTTTGAGGACCCCATAGATGCTGAGTCAGAAATGCTCCTATTAATCTCACTGTTTGATGCACTGAGCATGCATTTATAGCAACTCACTCATTTAATCCTCAAGAGAAACTTCTGGGGTAGGTACTGTTTTATCTTCATGTTAATGATGAAGAAGGTAAGACAGAGATGCTCTCTGATTTGCTCAAAATCATGTAACTGGTACGTTGAATAACTTTATAAAGAATAACTTGAATTTATGACTCTAATCCACTGCTCTTACATATGCTAGCACTGGTCATTTGTAAGCATGATTTCTTATGTTCTCTTAATATTTAATACTGGGCTCTTCTTTGGGCTATCTATGCCTAGAAGTTATAAAAGCAGAGGCTGAGTCTGTTGCCAGTAAGGGAGAAAAAAATGTGTGAAGGCCAGGTAAAAAGAAGTTTCCTTTTTTGTCTGTTTGTTTTAGATAAGGAAACAGAAAAATAGCTCCCTTCTTAAATGTGTGTGATCTAGTGCAGTGACCTTTGAAATTTAAGGACTATGAATCCTGAGTGAAAAAAAATGGGCTTGAGCGCCTGGGTGGCTCAGATGGTTAAGTGTCTGCCTTCGGCTCAGGTCATGATCCCAGCGTCCTGGGATTGAGTCCCGCATCAGGCTCCCTGCTCCTTGGGAGCCTGCTTCTCCCTCTGCCTCTCTCTCTCTCTCATGAATAAATAGAATCTTTAAAAAAAATGGGCTTGCACTTTTAATACAAGTTTAAAATAACTTATGTGTATTTATGTATGCTACTGTACAAATAAACTTTATAAAACAGAAAGATGGATGAAAAAAATGCATGTAAAGGTGGAATAAAAATATTTCCTTGGTACATTCTGATGAGTCTTACCACAAGACGTCTAAGGAGAGAGAATCCTAGGCAGGAGTGGTAAACCCAAGACCCTCAGAGAACAATATGGCCCATCAGAAGTACTTGGTTATAAGAAGGGTTGGACAGTCATCTAAACACTGGGCCATCTCACAAGGAAATGTGGATTTCTATGATATTCTGGAAACTCAGAAGACCTGGCAACATTGGTTTGTGTTCCCACCCAATGGCCATTGACAGAAATTAGTCCCAGCTGGCCTCCACAGACAAACCCTGTGCTCCTTCACAGCCTCACCAACCCCATTGCCCCTTTGCACTCATTCACTCTTTCCTTTTGTCTTCTTGTCCCTGTAGACACTTGAGTGTAGAACCCCTGAATGAGAGAAGCAGAGCTCCTGTCCCTGCCCCACCATGATCTATAACCAGGGTCACTTTGAGTAATTCCATGTGAATGATTTCTTCAATTTACATGGAAACTTAGCCCATCATTCTTTCAGTAAGACTCTTGGTGTGCTCACTGGCCACTGATACCTCACTCAGTTTCTTTACTTGCTGGGAGATTGCAAAGAAAAGCAAAGGGATGAAAATGAAATGCATCCCAATGCTTTGGAAGATAGATGTGGTAAAAAAATGGACGATTTATCTTTGGTCTTACTTGGCATAGTCAATCTCCTATAGCTCTGCTAGAGAGCAATTCAAATTGTAATGAGGTGTTTTTCTATTTGATTGTGTAAAACAAATGTCCATTGAACTCTTCATGTAGGATATTAATAACTAGTTTGTCAGCTTAAATTGTCATAAAACAACGTACATATGGGGTGCCGGGGCGGCTCAGTCAGTTAAGCCACTGACTGGTGGTTTCGGCTCAGGTCATGATCTCAGGGTCATGTGGTTTAGCCCCATGTCCAGCTCCACGCTCAGAAGGGAGTCTGCTTGAGATTCTCTCCCTCTGTCCGTCTCACTACTGGAACACTATCTCTAAATAAATAAATAAACTTTTAAAAATAAAATGATGTACACTGTATCATTGAACTATGCTATGGACAACATGAATTTAGTAACTTAAACTGTTTAACATTTAGTACACTCACGGGTCTCAGTGTTTAAAAAGGTGTGGTTCTGGTGTCATCTGTATGTTAACTTCTCAACTTCCTTGCTTACAGAGTGAGTCCCAGAAAATATTTCTTTCTTGAGAGATTACTTGTCTGCAAATTCCTGTGGGTAAAGAGTTGCAGGGCGTTAAACAGGTGTGTTACTTTGTTAATGGATAGTGTGGCGCCGGTTATTGTCTATGAAGTCAGTAAGGGTTTTCTGTGCGGTGACAGTTGTGTTTACCTATCACAGATTAATGAACTTGTCCCATGTTTGCTTCTCCCTCCTGTTATTTCAGATCAGCCTTGAGTGGAATTCAACAGAAGATGCTACGACAGTTTTATCTCTGGAAATGGTTAGCTTCAGGGATTATCTTCGCAGCCCTCTTCACAATCTGCTTCAGCCAGTATGATGATGGTAAGTCTGCTTCTAGTCTGACTTGGAGAGTTAGCTGGGGTTTCTGTTATTAAATGCAAAATGAAACACAACACCGAAATGAATAATGCTAATTTGTAGTTCATTTTTAAAGGTTAGTAGCTGTGTGAAATAACTTATCTTAGTTAAAATAATCCTACAAAAGTGGCATCTGGGTGCACCTCGTTTCTTAATAAGGATTGTGGTTCAGTAGAAAATCCAGAGCAAGTCCTCCCTTTGAACACTTACTCATTATCACTAAGTAAATGTGTGATTGCTATGGAAAACAACAACAACGTTCAATTCTATTTATTAACTCTTGAATAGACACAAGCAAGAGTTCAGATAAAGTTTGAGAATACAAAATATACCAAAATTTCCTATGAGAAAATATCTCTGAAGTGGTCAAAAGTAGATGCTTTAGGTGATTTTACTGTTAGCACTTTAAATGGGTATTATGTTATTTCATCCAGCACCATTTTATTTGGAAAGAAAAAAAAAGGTAAAAGACTTGACATTAGAGTTTGTAACTTATTTCCTAACAGTAAATCAGGCACTTTAGAAAGAAATGTTAATTATCAAGCTCCTAATGGACCATTTAACACATTCTATCTGCAGGGTCCTGAATGTGTGTGTCCTAGATATTTGAATATTAGAGGGATCTGTCTTTAAATGCCATGTGATAAGAGTTAGTGTGTGTATATATATATATATACACAATACTTTAGGTTTAATAGAAGGAAGAAATGGACAAATGTGTCCATCCTAGAAAACTGAGTTTTGTTTTATTTTTCCTTTTCAGTGTTTTTACCCCACATTTGTTCAGTATTCGGGGCCCCGGCTACAAGCAGGCAGACCCTCCCCCCTCCACCATTGCCCTGTTATCTGGTTGCACTTAGTGGCAGCAAAGAATGGGATTAAGATTATTTTTTATGCTTTGCTTAACTAAACTGAATGATCTGAAGATTGATGAATCGATCAGTCTTTATCCCAAACAATATTCAAACTGCACCCATATTAAGACATTCTTAGTCCTTCATAGTTAGAAAAATATGATTCTTTGGAGACTTGCAGAATAATTTGCAATAGCAACTCTCTTCATAAAGTCAGTAGCCTAATTCCCGCAGTAGCAAAAGTGTTGCTAATTAGCACATTGCTTACTTTAAGTGTTTCTGAACTCAGTGTTCACATCGTTGCCATTTCTGGCTATTGCAAATCTCCATTCTAAAAAAAAAATTAAGTGTCATAATAAATAAATAAGGTAACTGTGACTTTGAAGCAAAAATAAAAATCAATGAAACTTAGAAGAACATGGCTTTCTATTAAAAGGATGTATTTTAAATTTGCCCTAGGAATAGATGACAAATCTGTATTGATAGTTCTTTATGTCATAAGGCATTCTATTTTTATCCATATTTAGTATTCACACTGAGTGAGGAAGGATTCACTTTTCTCACATTAGATGGGCACATGCTCTGTACTTTTCAGCAATATAATTTAGGTTATCAGAGGAAATGACTCCTGGTTTAACCTGGAATGCTATAGATTGGTTCCCTTAATAAGCTCATTATAGCTCTTACTCTTTCTAAATGTGCTCACATAGCCTCCAAAATAAGATCAGGTAACTGCTGGCCCCCACGTAGTCTCCTTTCTGAAGCAGGGTGCAGCCCCACACCTGCCCCAGGCTTGCCTGCAGGAGGCCCGTCCCTGCAGGTCTGCACTGGGGATGGCCCCCTGAGCCCTCCTGAGACACCTGCTCAGCCTCCTCCTCCAGGGGACTCACTCAGTTCTCAGGAAGATGGAAGGGATTGGAGTTGTTAGAGAAGCATGAATTCTGTATAGTGTTTTGTAGACATCTCTTCCCTTTATGTGGTTTCTAGCATGTCTTCCATCCTTGGCCCCTCCCATCTACCTCCATGCTAATGTCTTAGTCTTTTCCTTAGGTATCCCCCACCCAGGTCTTCACTTCTCTCTGACCTCCCGCAACCAGGGACGCTGTGGCATCACTGTCATCCAGTTGTTCAGTGATGTGTGGCTGAAAATCATTCTAATAGTTGCTATTTTTTACAATCTATATAAAATTGGGAGCCCACACTATGGAGTAAATCAGAACTCAGAAATGCGCCACTAACACACAAAATAGCACTAAACTGGAATATGCAGTAAGAATTTCTCGAAGCAATGTGTTTTTAACCCAAATGCTTGGGGATGCAGGTATATAAGATTAGATGGAAGGAAGACAATGGTGATGTCATGAACTTGATAGCAGTTTCCTCTGCTTTTCCTCTGCCTTTTTTTTTTCTTTTAGGCATACGGGAGTTATTCTGAAATAAAATATTCTAGTATTAGCCAAATGTGTAGAACTGCTTCTAAGGAAAATATATAATTATTATTTAAAATATTTTATAACAAATTTTTTCACTTGAAAACTTTGGCTAAGTTTTGAGTCTTTTCATATTTTTCACTCAAATTGCTGGGGGAAGTTTCTAGATTCAGTAATAAAATTTGCAGACGACCTGTTCCATAGAGGACACTTCATTTGTTTGTTGACTACATCTAAGCAAGTATTAATAGTGTAAGTGAGATTGATTGTATTATATTAAATTTTTAAAATGAGAATTTAGCTAATTGATAGAAAATAAAAGAACATAATGCATCTTCAGTTAATGGCCTCTTTCTACCAATTGATAGCATTGGAGTTGATATTCTCGCTTGTGATTTCATGCACTATGAGTCCTGACAAGTTTATTTGAATGGAAACATGTGCTCTGATCCCATATTGATTGTGGGATGTCTGGGGGCAGGGCGGATGGAGGGAGGCACCACTGAGAAGCAGAGCAAGCTGGGCCATCTGCTAAATTGTGTGTGGTGTGGGGGGAAAAGATCTATAAAAGATGTCTCTTGTTCTAACATGCTATTCACAGGGAGGTAAATAAGCAAAGTTGTGCACAGGGTTTGTTTGTTGATTGTGTGTTGATTTTGAGTTCATGAATGAATCCTAAAAGGGAGAGAGAGAGAGAGAGAGAGAGAGAGAGCAAGAATGGGACTATTATATATGGGTAATGGGTATGTTTTGTTTTATATTGTATGATTTCCTCTGCCTTTTCAAATTGTCCATATTAAATCGATATTACTGCCATAACCATACAGGGAAAATCTCTGTTTAAAAAACAAACTATAATCTGTAACATTATGACTAAGTTTAGAGTTAGAGGAGTTTTAGAAGGTATGTGTACTAATGGGGGGGTTGTCTGCCTGTCTGTCGAAGAGAGAAAGATTCACTAAGTGTGAGCACACTACCAAAGCCAGCTTGCGTTTTTTAAAGAAATGGTTCTCCCTGGCTGCTCAGGCATTTAGCTGGAAGCCAAACATCTTCTGCCTTGCCCTTGAGCTGTTATATAAATTAACACACACCTGCAATGTAAGAGAGCTGCTACATAAGCTACATAAGCCCAACCACATGAAGGGGGACCCCCTAAATAGGCCTGAGCCTGTTCCCCTATAAATAACACTCACTCTTGGAACTCACATTTGAAGTTTCGCATAGCATCTGGTATATGGCTAATGTTCAAGTAACTGTTGATCTTTGTTGCTATTATTACTTCTCATCACTTATAAATCATCATACTTTTTTTAATAAACTTACATATTTATTTATAAAGAAGTACTTTGTGTCCCTGTGCATGTATACATGTTCTTTTTTTTTTTTTTTATGTCTCTCTGAATTTACCAAAACCTTGAAGACGTTGTTAAATTACACTTCATTCTGGGAAGTATTAATGACTATATTCTCTCCTTGGAGAGCTCCCTGGCTCACATGAAACAGGGGGAAGTTTGAGGAGTGTTTCCAGGTTCATTTTCATGCTTGCTGTTTTGTAATCTATGGAAGGTCAATGAAGGGATACACATGCCAGTCAGTTAAGAGTGTGACCGTCTAAAGTCTGAGGCCAAGCCTAGAAACTTCGTTTTCATCAGTGACATTGGCTGATGCTAATTAACCTTAGAAGGGAATGGCCTATAAATTGCAATGCTGATAATAGAATTATAAGGAGCTTCTAACTATAAAATGAGCTGAAACACTTGGGTTTCCAAGCAAGGTCAGTCCCCACTTGAAATGCCTTACAGAGAGGAGAGTTGGTTCAGTAAACGAACAGCTGTGTGAGAACGGTGGGATGGTCTCAATGGCTCCTAGTCCCAGGCTTTTCCAGACTGTCATGAGGACGCTGTTGTAGCACCTTCCCTACCTCATGGGCTGCATGGGACCCTCACTGTCTCCCCAGGATCATGCTGGACATTGCTCAAAAATCCTGTATCCTCTGCATATGCTGTTTCTAAGTGTAATGCATGTGATCTTCTTCCTGACAACATTATCTTTCTCTGGACATAGTGTCATGCAAGTTTCTCTTGAGTGTCATTCAGTTATAATCAAATTAAAGTAAAGATGATTATTGAAAACTGTAAGTAACTTTCCATGAGCTATGCTGTCTGTGAAGCATCTTCATCCCTCATTTAAATTTGATTTCTTAAGGCACCGTTCTTAGAAAGTGAGCAAATATGTGTGCACACACACATATCTACCTGTATACATAAATAATACCCATTTTAAACAAAAATAAAACCCTAGCATGTATTGTTATGCAAGTTTTTAGCTTAATATGTTATAAACATCTTTTTTGTTTGCGCCTGTAATTTATTCCATCTGACAGAGTCTATTTTCGTTCTGAGACAAAAGCTTAGCTGTTACCACTCTTTAGGTTATACCCACACCTGCATTTCTTGTCTCCACTTTTCTGGTGGTGAGTAATCACGTGGATCCTTGTTAAACTTCCCCCCACCCCCGAGGACTTTGTTTTAGAGTAAAGGTTTGAAAATATATACCTTTTTATGTAGTTTGTTTCAGCAAGAGTTGTCCAGTAAGCAAGTTCACATAAAAACTCTAAGCTCAAAAAAAAAAAAAACAACTCTAAGCTCTAATAACCTTGTGCCTAGAAGGATTACTTCTGTGGCTTTTGTATACTCTAGTAATCGGCTCACTTAAAGTCCATCTGTATACTCTGAAAGGCCAGAGAGCTAAAGAGCTGGGTGGGGGGTGGGGGATCTCTGATAAACAGAAGACCACTTATTGTAATTAGAAGATTCTGTCTGCTCATCTGTGCATCTTTGCTTTCTCCCTCTCTATCTCTAATACACACGTTATTTCCAAGATAGCTTGGAATAGCTAAGTACTGATACTTCAGATGCCCCATTTGTCCTGTGAGGATAGGGAAAAGAAAGGAAAGGTCTAATTTAGTGTCCAAGCCCTGCAGACAAAACTAATGGTAAGTGGTAAGGTGGATGCTTCCCTGTGGGGCTCTAACAACCTGAAAAACTGGAACCCATTGAAAAATAAAATACTCATATCCTAATTTCATGAAATGCATGAAAGGCAGAACTCATTTTAAACATCCTTAATAGACATTGAGATTGAGCAAAATTGTCATCGTAATCCTGCACGGCTCCGAGTCAGCAGTGATGCATACAGCTCATGATAGAGCGGCTCTTCTTAGCTGGGTCTTTTCCTGTCGAATCTCGGTATCTGTTACCAGCACTTCTCCACCGATTCCCTTAAGCTCTGCAATTGGCTTTTTCTCACAACTCTACTAAAACTGTACTCTCTAAAGCCTCCAATGACCACTTTCTTGGACAAATCCTACAATTTTCTAGCATTTCAGCAAGCAGCCCTATTGATCCACCCTCCTTTCAACTTTGTTTTTCTCAGAGGTTCTTTGTACTGACTTTTTCTGATTGTGTACATATCAGCCTCCTCCATCTTCCTGGTAAATATTCTCTCTCTTCCTTTTTTGTGATTTTGAAAGTATCCCAATCTTGTTTGTATTTCCATAAGGAAAAATATATTATTTAATAAATTGATTTCGATATTTTTTGACAGTGTGGTCATTTTCTACCCCACTTCCCTTGCACAGAGTATTCATCTCCCTTCACACCCTCTGTACATATGGTCACATTGGCTGTGGTCCACATATTTGGATTCACTTATTTAGTTAGCATTTTATTGCATATCAACTCTAGAAAAGACAGTAGGGCATCAAAAACGAGGCAGTCTCAGGGTGCCTGGCTCAGTCATTAAGCATCTGCCTTCGGCTCAGGTCATGATCTCAGGGTCCTGGTATCGAGCTCCACGTCAGGCTCCCTGCTCAGTGGAGAGTCTGCTTCTCTTCCTCTCTCTGCCCTTCCCTCTGCCCCTGCCCCTCTCAAATAAATAAATAAAATCTTTTAAAAATCGAGGCAGTCTCTTCATCCAAGTATAATAATGACAGAGATAGTCAATGTACAATGTGATATATATACTAATAGAATTATGTGCAGTGTCTGTGTTTTGGGAGAATACCAATGGAAGATTTGCTGAAGATTTTGGGGTAGACATAGTAAGAAACTGTTTGCAGGACAGATTTTGAGTTTCCAAGTTAAGAAACTTAAGGACCATAGGTAATTTCAGAAAACAGTGTAGAACACTGAGTTGATGTTCTGGTTTTCAGATGTGTACAGGTTATCGCTGCACAACACCGAGGATTGTGAGTGTTGTTTCATGACCTCATTCAGGAAATGTTAGGTGTTAATGTATCTGAAGGTAACAAAACAACATGTGATTGCTTGTGATCATTATCTATCCTGGGCTTATCTATGAGCTCCTCCCCTTCATGGAACTCCAGCTGACCACATCCACGGTCTCTGTTTTTTGGAGGGGGTGTGTGTGTGTGAGAGAGAGACAGACAGACAGACAGATGGAAAGAGACAGAACCAGAGACAGAGGAAGGGAGAGATACCCCTGAAAACTATATCTCAGTTGTTTGTAGTGCTCAGATTTTGCAAATGATTGTATTCCATGCCTTCTCAGACACTATTCAGAAGTGTTGCTACATATTTATATTCACATCATTCCTGAATATTCAACAAGTTTTTTGAAATCTTTGAAATAAAAAAAATTTATTTTATGTGTGAACATCTCCTAACAATATCCACTAATGTTTATTTAGCATTTACTAACCAAGCCTCCATGTACATTGTATTTTTAGTTTAATTTTCATGAGAACTCCATGACGGATTTGATACTAACAACCATGTAGCATTTCTCTGCTATCCTGCCCCTGCCAGGTCAGCGACACGGACAGGTGAACTTGCTGTCCCAGTGTGGTATAACTAGGAGGTGACAAAGCCCAAACCAGACCTTTACCTCAGCTCCGCGTGCAGTCACCATCCGCTGGGCTATTTTATTATGACATCAGAATCTAATCTTCCCCTCCAGATTTTACTCAAATTTTGCTTATTCCTTGATCCTAACTTATTCATTATTCTTTAATGTTGTTACTAATGGTACTCAATCCAAAATTAAACATGGAGGGGTTAGTCAATGGGTATAAACTTGAAGGTACAGAGAATAAGTTCTGGAGATCTACATACAGTAGATGGTGATGATCGTTACTAATGCTGCAATATGTACTTGAGATTCGCTGAGAGAGTAGATACTGAGCGGTCTCACCACAGCAAAATAAATTCATGCATCAATCCATAAATACACAGCCACGTAAATACATAAGATAACTATGTGGATGATGGCTGTGTTAATTGGGTTGATTTTGGTAGTCACTTTGCAATGTGTAAGTATCCAGACACCGCTTTGTGCACCTTATGTAGGTACAATTTTTGTCAATTATACCTCAATCAAGCTGAAAAAATAATACTTCTCTTCCCCGTTATATTCCAACATATCATACAACGTTTGTTTTATGTTGAGATTATAAATTGCCGAAGACAGAGACTGTCTCATTTACTTTCCTCAGCCCTTGACAGAATAACCCAATTAGAAGTTATTGAAATAAATAAGCATTGAAATTTAAAAAAATATTAGAGAGATGAAATGTCTCCTTTAACAATGTAGGGCAAGTTGGTGAGGTTCGAGAATAGCAACTAGAGTTCAAACAACAATTCAGAAACATACTTAGCATTTGATTTATATGGCATTGCTCAACATTGACACAGGGACAAAAACAATCAATAAATACCTGTGGTAGGGATATGTTGCACATAGCTAGGTTCTTTTCTGTTTGTTTTTGTTTTTTGCATCCTGTTGGGAAAACAGTTTAGGTAAACTGTATGAGTATATATGTCATTTTTGAGAGATTCAGCTGACATTTTCCCCATCATAGTGTGTCACTGAGCAAAGTCCGTAGAAAACTCAAACTGAACCCATCCTTCCTTCTTGTGTGCTTCCCACCTTTCTTTTCTCTGATTCTTAGCTGCTCTTCTGGGTATTTGTTCCCAACGTTGGCAGATCACACGGTGGCTTTGATTCCTGGATCAGTAGCCCAGCTCATGTCACTAATATTTCCTGCTTGTGTAAGACCTTCTACTGTCCCTCAGGGCCACTCAATTAGACTGTTCAGTGATGACTGTCCAGCTACTCTGAGTTTATTAAGTGTCTCTGTTGAACACTTGGAATACTGATGAGCACTCCTCAGACTGAGCCTGAGACTGGGTGTGAAAACAGCCATGCGAGAGTGTCGCCGTCCACACTGCATGGGGCTGTATCCAGCATTGGGCCATGGCTGGTCTGTTGAGTACAGGGAATGCACTTCTGATGATATCCCCGCAGGGAAAAGAACACAGCATTTAAAAGAAATATTAATAATGCGTTATACACATTATTTCATTCATTCATCTATTCAGGTAGAGCGAGCATATGCAACATCTATTATATGCACATCAGATTTCTAATAATTGCAGCTAAGTGATTTCTGAGTGCCAGATGCCTTATCCATACTACACACTCTACTCACATTGCTTATTTACATATAATGCACATGATATGTATATATGTATATGTACTTTTAAATAGGATGGCAGTGCTATGGAAAAATGGAATCTCTGGGAAGAACCAGATTTCCAGGAGAGCAAGAAAAAACAAAAAAAAAGGAATGTTCAGCAAAGTATATATTCTCTTATTCAATGTATTTAATCTTCACTAAAATCCCATGAGATAAATTCTATTATTATTCCTATTTTCCAGATGAGGAAATTGAAGCTTTACAGATAGCAAGCTGTCTTGGGTCAGATCATGGGTCTCCTACATCTAAGGGCCATGATCCTACTTCAGGCAGCACAGCTCAAGCTGGCACAGTCTTAACTACTATATTTTGTAGCCTTAAGACAGAGTGCTGCAGGACTCAAAAAAGTTGGATCCATTGAACCTTGGAGAATCATGGCACCATGATCAATCCCTATTGTCCATTTATTCAATATATATGTATTAACATCTCCGTTGTGCCAGCTTCTTGCTAAGTTCTGGAGATGCAAATATCAATAAGGTACATTTTTTGACCTCATGAATGCTACAGCCTAGTTCATACAAAACACCAGTACAAGGAACAAACAGATCACAAGTATAAATCAGTATACTGTAGGTTGTAAAGGGCGGGAGTTAAAAGGACGGCATTCTTTGAAGTGTGTCAAAGTCTGTGTTGGCTGTAATTAATCCTAAACGGTTTTTAGTATGAGATAGTTTTGAGTTAGTTGGAAAATGAGTGACAAGCTGCATTGGATTCAAACCTGATACATTATGCCTTGTGTGTGCAGTCCTAGCAGAGGGGAACATGGGGGGATTAACAGATGATACCCATTGGTGGTATGTGGAGATGGAAGATTATCTATGGCAGAGTGGTTGAAGCATGAGCTTGGGAGTCAGAGAGACCTTTTTCAACTCGTGGCACAATCTCTGTATGCATTTTGATGAGTGATGTAACAACCTCACTCAGACTCAGATCTCCATCCACTAAACAAGGGTAATGGCAACCCAGATTAGACTGCTGTAGGATTAACTGATGTTACGTATGTGAACTGCTTACTATGCTTTCCAGCATATGGGCAGCACTTAATACATGTACTTTGGTATATTGTGATAATTACTATATTTTCAAATTAAAGTAAGGTAGACTACATGTTTCCTCATCATTATTCAGTATTTATTTAGATTCCCTTTGAAAACATTTACACACACACACACGATCATCTGCTACATCTTCAATGGACTGCACCTTCTTTAGAAAGATCATATACCTTCTGTATACTTCTTTCTGGGTACTATACTTCTCTGTAGGCTTTTCTGTTCCTCGAGCTTGTGAATTTCTCAGCTGCACTTATTACGGCATCTGCCATAGAAGAGAAACTCCGTAAGCATTGGGTTATCTGTACCTTTTCCATATTTTTCTCTTATTTTCTCTACCTCTTTCAACTATGTCAATGTTGATTAGTTTCTTTTTATATACAGGAACTTCCTTTAGTTCCTTCTTCCTACTCTTTCTTCACTCACGTGAGATGGTGCTCTTACCACTTTCTTCTTTGCATTTTGTTTCCTACATTCACCCAGCCTTCTCTTCCATCCTTATTTGTTCTCTTTTCTGCTTCTTTGTCTTCTCTCTCTCCCTCCCTCTCACTCTCCCTACACCACCCCCCACCCCTGCAACATTTGGTCTACTCTTATTAGCTTTCTCCCTCCCTTTAGATAATTTAAATTCCAGAAAATACAACAAGCATTTCTTGGCTTCAGTCACTTCATATATCTAACAGTTTGGCCTACATTAAAAAAGTAATCTTAACTGGACTTTCAATCTCATTTGTTGCCAAAAGGAATTAGGATAGCATTTTAAAGAAAAAGAAAAAAAAATTACCAGAGCACACACACACTACAGTACCTCTAAAGTTTCCTTCTACTTTCAGATGAGTGCCTTAGAGGAGATGCCATCAGATTTCATTTCCAATGATAATGAAGTTTGAAAACATTTTCCATCTAATCTCTAAATTTGTAAGATTTAAATTCAAACTAGGACCTTTGCCAAATAGCATTTGTGAAATTATCAATTCCATGGGAGTTTATATAAATATGTAAAGTGAGATATATTCTTAAAAAAAAAAAAAAAACCCACCCGCAGGACTACTGGCCAATGACCCACCGATACTAGACCGAAGCCCGTGCAGGCTGTTGGCACTGGTCCCTGAGAGCTTCCCAGCTCCATCCCACCTGACAGCAGAAGTCCCTTTTCTCAGCTGGTTTCAACGTGGCTTTGGGAGCAGATCTCCACAAGTGTAGTGTTTGAAGACAATCATGATGTATTTCTGTTTGTCGTATAATATTAACTGCTTCATTCCATAGCATACACAAAAAAGACACAGAGAAACTAACTTACATAATCAAATCATATGAAAATCAGCTTATATTTACTGAAAAGTCTTCCAAGAGTTTTCCAAGGGCTGAGCTTATGCTGATGTTACAGAAGACAACATACAAACAGTCTTTTTATTTTTTTAAGATTTTATTCTTTCATGCGAGTGAGAAAGAGAACACAAGCTGGGGGAGAGGCAGAGGGAGGAGCAGACTCCCCACTGAGCAGGGAGCCCGATGTGGGACTTGATCCCAGGACCCCGAGATCATGACCTGAGCCGAAGGCAGACATTTAACCAACTGAGCCACCCAGGTGCCCCTTAAAAGCAGCCTTGCAAAGAAACTTTTTAATTCTGGATTTTCTACTATCCCGATCCCATCACTAGAGATTACTGCAAGGAACAACTGGCCAATGATGGCATTGCTGGTAAGAATAACTAGAAACTGGGGCACCTGGGTGCCTCCATGGGTGAAGTATCCAACTCTTGGTTTTGTGATCTCGGGGTCATGGGATCAAGCCCCTGCCCCATCAGGCTCTGCGGGGAGTCTGCTTGAAGATTCTTTCCCTCTGCCCCTCCTGGCACACATTCTTTCTCCGTCTCTCAAATAAATAAATTAGTTTTAAAAAAGGAATAACTAGAAACTTATGAGAAAGCACTTCAAAAACAGAAGAGGTTCGATAACATCCCCCCAAGACAGGGAAGTGTCAAATAGCAGTACTCATTGTTGACCTGGCACATTGCAGTGTGAAATGAAGTACTGCAATTTAAGATTGCTGACGTGTTTTGGTAGAGTAAACAAATAATGAATAGATTTTTTAAAAAAGTCAATGACTTAGAATATGAAAAACATACTCAATAGGCTTTGGAGACAACTAAATCTCATTCAAAATTTTATGCTTATGTGATTTCTACACCTTATCTTATTTCTTTAATTTTTTTTCTTAGTTCAACTTTAACAGAAACAACACAAGATCAAGAAAGGCTGGCCTCCCCAGCCCCTGCAGGAAAGGCCCGTCCTGTCCCATACCACATCTGCACTGAGTCTAAAGTCTTTGTTTTAAGATGTTAGTACCAAAGAGATTTTTCATGGCCGCCCATGGCATCCCGGCCCTAAAATGGCCCAGTGTTCACTCCTGCTTAGAGAAATAATCTTTGCTCTTTTGGATCGTGAGCTTGATGGCATCACTGCCAGGCTTTCCCATGCTTGTCAGTAAACTCAACTAGTCTGAGTCTCATCCACAGAGTGGCCAACAGGGTGGTCTTCACAGCGATCTGCCAAAGGATTTCTTTATCATCAATGATAAAGATGCACAAGATGCCTTCATCAACCTTTAAGACTCCATAGTCCTGAGCAATGGTACACTTGGGATGTGATATCAAGGGAACGTTCACGGGTCCCGGGCCTCCTCCTTTCTTGGATGTTGATCCACACCAGGTGACACAAATGAGAATCCACAGAAGCACCAATCACTTGACACTTGAGTTTCTTAAATTCTTCTGCCCTGTTGCTGGAAGCATTCATCTGTATGGGGCACACAAAATGAAGTCAAGAGGATAAAAGAGCATAGTATATATTCCTTTGTAGTCCAAGAGGCTAATGTCTTTGAATGGGGCCATATGGCATAACAGCCTTGGCTTTGAAGTTGGGGGCAGGATGCCCAATTTTGGCATTTCCTGAAGACATCTTTCTATTGACAGATCTGAGACAGAGCACACCAAAGACCAGTCAGGAAGAAGACACCTTCAACCATATTTGAAATGCAATTTTTTGGAACTATACCAAATTACAAATAAATATTGCTCTAACAGGGGAAAAAAGTACTGTATAGATACATACATAGATACATACATAATCCACTTTCTTTAATGAAAGATGTATAGGAGCAAGTGAATTTCAAAAGTACGCACAAAGGGAAAATTATATTCTAAGTTTAGAGAATCTCATAATAGACTCTCTTGGGCGCCTGGGTGGCTCAGTTGGTTAAGCGACTGCCTTCGGCTCAGGTCATGATCCCGGAGTCCCGGGATCGAGTCCCACATCGGGCTCCCTGCTCGGCAGGGAGTCTGCTTCTCCCTCTGACCCACCCCCCTCTCATGCTCTCTCTCTCTCATTCTCTCTGTCTCAAATAAATAAATAAAATCTTTAAAAAAAATAGACTCTCTTCTCTTAATGCTGTATGTATGAAGTTTGGCAACACATTTATTTGAATATATTAGCAAATTATACTGATCAATTGGATTCTATTGCAGAATTTCATTATATAAACCTAGAAAAAAAGGAAATATCTTTGCTGGTACTTCTGGAATATGTTTCTTAAGTATTTAGTTAACATTCTTTCAGGTTTGAGATTTATAAATCATTTTGAACAAGTTTGATATAAAAAGTTATTTGAAAAGATGCTCTTAAAATAAATTAAAAAAAAACATGTCAGAATAGGTTTATCAAATTTTATCACCATTCCTTCACATTGGAATGTTACAGCAAATATTTACAAGGAATAAACTTGGGTCAAAGTCTCTTTAGGAAAGACTGATACTTTTATAGAAAATATATTTTGGGTATTTATTGCCAAATATGCATTTTTGGCTTTTTGTTTAGTTTTAGTGGATTTTTTTTAAGTACAAGAAAATAAGAATATGTGAAATGAACTGCTACCTCTAAACTGAACCATTATGATTATTCTGGTTTAGGATATAATCATCATTGCTTCAGTCAGAGAAATGAATTTTCTATGAATCACTGCATCTCTGCTAGTGAATATTTTTGTCTATAATTCATTAAATATCTGCCATTGCCTATGTAATATACTGGAGGTACTAATCACCTTAGTTACTATTCATTTATTTAATTATTTATTCATTCAACACACTTTTATAGGATTGCTACTATATGCCAGGTACTATAAAAGGTGTTGGGGGCAAGGAGTTTATTCCCGATGGAGGGAAAAATATGTAAGTCCCCATGATCAGAAGTAAATGCAGTATGATGAAGAGTCTGAATGAAGGCCAGTGTAAATCAAATGCTAATGAAACTGAGGAGATATGCAGGGACCAAGGTTTGTTGATGGTAACAGTGATAAGTTTAGTTTTAATTGTAAGTGAAGCCATTGGAGTTTTAAAAGCAGGAGCAGTAGTGGGAGAGAAGGTGTGACAACATGATCCCATTTGTCCCAAGACAGATCACTAGATGTAGTGAGAAAAATGGATTCTCATAAGGACTGATAGAGAAAAATAACACCATAGCCAAGATGCACACCTGTGGCGTAGTCCAAGCAGGAGAAGGTGGTGGTTTAAACCACGAGGGGGTAGGGTTGGCTGGGGAAGGAAACTAGATATAGAGACTGGTGGAGAGGCTGGGGGAAAAAAAAAAATATATATATATATATGTACACACACACAAACACACAATGTGGGGTTTATGAAAAACCAGGAGGGAAGGGAGTAAGGGAGACAAAGCTGGAGTAAGTAGTCCCAAGAGCAGGGCCATTCACTGACACAGAAACCTTAAAAGGACCACAGTTAGAAGGGAGATCATGAGTTTAGTTGTGGGCAAATTCAGTCTGAAAGAGAAAACAGTTGATTCATTGTGATGTTAATTTTTTATGACAAAAATAGTAATCCTCAATGCTTTGCTATGATTTTTACCAATGTAAAAAATTATCAATTTTTACAATTATTCTGATTTCATTTTTTGTTGAAAGAAAAATATGTTTAATTTTAATGACTTTCTGGATCCTTTACTCAGTGTTGTATACAATTTAATGAATTGCTTTTCTTTATAGGAATGTCCAATATACAATTGGTAAGGTAATAACTATATATTAAATATTTAATTGGTAAGATAACAATTGTATATTGGGTATTCTTACAAAAAATAATAAACATAATTTTCCCTCAAGAAAGAAAAGGACATGGATATTTTGTGTTTAATTTGTTAAAATAATCATTTAAAGTCAAAATGATAGAGAAATAAGGGATCCTAGAATGCAGAATTTTTCTCTAAAAATTTAGAGTTTTTAAGCCTTTTACTTCCCTTTTAGTATTATAAAATGAACAAACTTAGATTCTGCTTCAAGAAATACCTTTTAACTCTTAACTTTTGACCAAATAAGATTTGAAGAATCTAGGACCAAAGAATATATGTATTCATCCTCATAGATTCATTCTTTGAAGTCATGTTTGTCTGAATTTCTATACATTGTATTACAAACTATGGAAATTGAAAACAATTTTAAATTTTGTGGAGGCTGCATTATATAAAACAAAAATTGAATTTATAATTTATTAATAATGCATATATATGCAAATTTTTGAAATTCGGTGTACGGGAAATGAGCATGCATTATTTTCCACACCCATGTGTAACTCAATATGAAAATATCAAATATGTCTATTAATTTTGAAAGATTAAAAGTAATATTCCCTAGCAGTATTTGTCCTCCTCAAGGGACATGAGGGATGAAGGACAGCAGGCCTTCTGTTATAGGGATACAAGTATGAAGAATGGAAGCTGGATGCCATCCTAATTCCATTAGTCGTCTCATTTCCCCCTTTTTCTCTACTGTTCCTGTCTGGGTAAATTTTTACTTGAGAACACTAGGATTTTAATTATTATTAAATGCCCATACTGAAGGTAACCAAATATACTCTGGGTATATTAACACTATGCAGAGATTCCTGGGACAGATTTCTTTCCCCACAGTACAAATTTGAGTTTTGAAAGAATAATCTTTTTTATAAATCTGTCAGTTATTTGGTAGACAGTAGCCTCCTTTTCTGAACATACTCATTAGATTATAATCAAAATATAAGGGTGAAATGCATAGTTTCTCACTGAATTTGGTGGCCCAGCCTAGTCTCATAAATGTATGTCTAAAACATATGGTCATAAGAAGTTGAAAATAATTCTTTTTTTGTGTGTGTGAGAGACCCTGAATCCCCAGAGTTTAAGTAGCTCTATTGTGTTTTGCAAGTTACAAAATGTGACACAGAGGGAGGAATGAAGTAGTCCCTCTACTTCCATGAAGAACTAGAGTGACATCAGGATATTAAGCACTTCTGTGAATAAAATATCAATTTTTAAAAAATTTAAGTTCAATTAAGTTAACGTATAGTGCATTATTAGTTTCAGGGGTAGAATTTAGTGATTCATCAGTTGCATATAACAGCCAGTGCTCATTCCATCACATGCTCTCCTTAATGTCCATCACCCAGTTACCCCATCCCCCCACCCACCTCCCCGCCAGCAACCCTCAGTTTGCTTCCTAGAGTTCAGCGTCTCTTATGGTTTGCTTGCCTCTCTGTTTTTATCTTATTTTTCCTTCCCTTCCTCTATGTTCATCTGTTCTGTTTCTTAAGTTCCACATATGAGTGAAATCATATGGTATTTGTCTTTCTCTGAGTGAGTTATTTCACTTAGCATAATACCCTCTAGTTCTATCCACATCATTGCAAATGGCAAGATTTCCTTCATTTTGATGGCTGAGTAATATTCCATTGTGTATGTATGTGTGCGTGCGCACACGTGCATATATATATATACCACATTTTCTTTATCCATTCATCTGTCATTGGACATCTGGGCTTTTTCCATAGTTTGGCTACTGTGGACATTGCTGCTATAAACATCGGGGTGCATGTGCCTCTTTGAATCACATTTGTATCCTTTGGATAAATACCTAATAGTGCAATTCCTGGGTCATAGGGTAGCTCTGTTTTTAACTTTTTGAGGAACCCCCATACTGTTTTCCAGAGTGGCTGCACCAGCTTGCATTCCCACCAACAGTGTAAGAGGGTTCCCCTTGCTCCACATCCTTACCAACATCTGTTGTTTCCTGAATTGTTAGTTTTAACCATTCTGACAGGTGAGAGGTGATATGTAATTGTGGTTTTGATTTATATTTCCCTGATGATGACTGATATTGAGCATTTTTTCATATGTCTGTTAGCCAACTGGATGTCTTCTTTGGAGAAATGTCTGTTCATGTCTTCTGCCCATTTCTTGACTGGATTTTTTTGTTTGCTTGTTTTTTGAGTGTTGAGTTTGATAAGTTCTTTATAGATTTTGGATACTAGCCCTTTATCAGATAAGTCATTTGCAGACATCTTCTCCCATAAGATATTACTTTGATGCTTGAAGAGTTGCAAATATGGGAACACTCTGACAGAGTCTCAGCATGGACAACGACAGTGAGGCACAGTGCTTCCTGACAATCATAGGACTGAGGTGATCCCCTCAAGTGACTTTGAGAGCAGAGGAACAATAACTAAGACCACTTATATAAGACTATTTTGCCAAGGGGATACCCAGAATTGACAAGACTAAGATTTGAGAGGAAGTAAGCTGAATGATCTTGAAAAAATCACTTCCGCTATCTGGGAAATGGTTTCCTCATCTGTTACATGAACAGATTAATTGAAAAATAAGTCTTTAGTAGGAGATTTTTGTAATAAACTAGTTAGTCAAATTGACCTGGATATTATCCATGTAGTAGATCCTCATCTGCTTCAGATGTTCAAAAAAATTTAACCTCTTCTGTCCATGGTGTTGAATAAAATGAGCTAAATATGCCCTGACACTTGATTGTTTTATACCATAGTTATTGAATTCATGACATACACCAGATAATTTATTATCCCCCTTGTGATAAAAAGAGTAATAGCTCCTCAAAGATTCCACATCCTAATTTCCAGAACCTATGAGTATATTATGTTACATGGCAAAGAACAATTAAGATTTCAGGTAATATTAAGTTAGCTAATCATCTGACTTTAAAATAAAGGGATTATGCTGGATTGTCCAGGGGACCCAATGTAATCATTAGAGTTGTTAAAAGTGAAAAACTGAAGCATTTTAATTCTGTGTGGGAGGGAAATATGAGTGTGGAAGAAGTGAGAGTGATGTGGTATGAGAAGAAATTATCTGGCTGTTACTACCTTCAGGAGGGAGGAAGGACCATTAGTCAAGAGAAGTGGACAGCTTCTAGAAGCTAGGAAAGACAAGGAAGTGAATTTTGCTATAGACCCTAGGAAAAGAACATAGACCTGTCCACACCTTGATTTTAGGCCAATGAAACTATGTCTTACAGAATTGTTGTTCTGAGCCGCATAGTCTGAGTGGCTTGTTACAACAACCATAGAAAACTAACACATCTCTTAAAGATTTTACAGCATAGTTAGGGGCACAGACAAGAAAACTCATAAAGCTGTCAAAGTGGCATTCACACAATATTATGGGAAAGCAAAATCGCAGACTAAATCATTCTGGAGTTAGTTGTGTTAAATTGTTTTTGTAAAGAACAGTTCTAGGTTGAGCATTGACTAGGAGTAGGATAAACAGAGTCAGAGATATGTGATAAATGGAAGAAACAGAGCTCAGACAGAGGAAATAGCATATGCTATGATGGGAAGGTTTGAAGGACTTTCATATACTCAGAAGAACTGCAACTTACTGAAATCTTGTCTACTTATATTTTACCACCATATGTCTCAGTGTAGCCACGGTTTTCCTTTACATGATTTTGGATAAAAGAGCCAAACACTTGGCCCTATTTCCTACTATTAGGAAACAATAGGACTATAATAATTGCAGACATGTTTCTTATTCATAAATTATAAAATTAAAGGCTTTTAAAATACTATATTGTGTAGACTTGGGCCTCTTTGTATCTTCCTGTCATTCTGGATATTCTAAAAAGAAGAAAAGCGGTACTAGGCTGTTAACCTTGCATTCTCATCGAGATCGGTTTTGCTCACCTTTCTTCTTTCTGTTCTGTACATTTCAGAGACTCAGCCTAAAGTCTTAAAGCACACTATTTTGAAAATATATTTTTTAAGATAGCTTCATGGTTTGTCAACATCATTCATGATGTTTATAAATTTCAGATCAGAGGAAAATGTGATATATCCAGGTTAAATGCAATTTAGTTTAATCGTGTGCAGAGACCTGAGACTGCTGTCTTTAGCAAGGTCTTCCTACAAGGATGGCCCTTGTGTGGCATCTGGAAGAGAGATTACCTCCCGGAGCGGTGTGGAGAGGAGGGGGTGGGGTACTAGAGAGGTGCAGGTGCATAGTGTCGGTACTATTGTAGTTCTTGGGCTGGGCAAGTTGGCAATGGTCATTACATTCTATAAATGCATACTTTTTAAGAAAAGCCCCATTCACTTGGTAATGATAATAGGGTATTAATAAAAGGATTTATGATTAGTCTAATAAAGTACATTTAAGATCTAATTAAAATGTTAACAATTGAGGAAAAGGCTTTGGAAACAGATTCATATTTCATTCTGAGAATTCTGGATTAATGATTTTATATTGATTAACTGTACTTTATTTCTCTGAGCTTCACCTTCCTTCGCAAATATTGATAATGAGTCTCTCAGAATGTTTTTTTGAGGGAGGACAGCCACTAGACCTGATACCAAATATTTCTTGTTCTCCATATGGGCACATTACAGGATTGTACTTCTGTGGGTGTTTTCCTTTTGTTTTCTTTAAATGATGTCCAACCATGATATTTGTGATTAAAAGTGAAGTTATGAAAAATCACCTGTGAAAGAAAAATTTAAGAGGCAGTGTAGAATTCATCACATTTCCTTCCATCTGATGAATGTATCATTATTATTTCTGCAAAACTGCTCTTCTGAGCAACTTTGATAGCATAACCATTTGGACATGGAGAATGAACAAGAGTATATACTTTCTGTTGTTTTAAGCCTGTTTTATTCTTCTTGCAGCATATCTTTGCCTATCCTAACTGATAAAATTTTTATTAAATGAAATAAAATAATGCAGGACACCCAGCATAATGCTTAATGTATTACATGTGATTAACAAATAATAGTAACTATATTATTCTGTATTCCACTTACATAACAGAGCTCTAGCAGAATAACACATAGAATGGGTATGGGTAAAGTATGGTAAGCAAAAGTTTAGAGGATTTCTCAGTACATGGATAGGCACTCACATTTGAATGATAGATTGGGAGCCATTAAATACAAATTCACCATTTTTTGCCTGGAGACATCTTTTTATTACTTGAATTCTTAAAGCAAATGTCAACTAAATAACTGTGTTTTACATGAATTTCTTAAATTTGGGTTTTTATACCAGGAGTCAGGAAAGCATGTCCCAGAATAATTTATTTATTTATAAAATGATGTTTTTATAAATTTGAAAAAAGAAACAACACTAAATATATTGTTTAGACATATATATATATATATATATATATATATGATTTTTTTAGCAAGGAAAATATAAACATAAAATTGTGGTGAATGATAATATCTGGTCATAGTGAGCTCATGATTGGAAATATTTATCTGCCTAAAGAGGCTACTTACACTTAGGAATCTACTTAAAAAAAAAAATCTCCATTTTGGGCTTGTTATCCAAAGTAGTAATGCCAGATATTATATGGTATCTTAAAAGTGTAGAGTATAAGAAACTGTAGTTTTATAAATGTAAAGAAGCCTAATTGTGTATCTTTTGAATTTCACTGAAGTTCAAATGTTTGTTTTAACATATCCATAGCCAAAGCAGTTGGAAGACAGCATATATGTATAGGCATCTTTCAAATTCATTGTTTTAATTACCAAAGTTAAAAGAATATATATATTTTTTTCTTCTTAGTCTCTTTTCCTGTAGTTTATTTTCCTTTCCATTATCCTCATCCTTTTTAAAGAAAATTTACAGAGCCCTAATTCATAGACCAAGAACACAGCTGCCACTTAGATGAACAAATAAATAACTGCATTTGTCACATAAAAATGTGTAATTTTGGATAAAATCCAGTGAATCCGGGGACTTATATAATCCTCAAGAAATAAATAAGTAAAATATTCCTCGTTTTCCACTGCTGTAACAAAGTGGGACTGCGGTTGACATCAGTGAAAGAACATTTTGAAATTTTAATCATTTTTACATGTTTTTATTTGCTATACAGACAGATCAGATAAAGAACATTTCTAAGGAGGAGCTCCTGGGTGGCTCAGTCGGTTAAGCATCTGACTCTTGATTTCAGCTCATGTCACGATCTCGGTGTTGTGAGATCGAGCCCTGTGTCAGGCTTCACGCTGGACATGGAACCAGTTTGAGATTCTCTCTTTCCCTCTCCTTCTGCCCCTCCCCCCTAAAAAAAGCACATTCTTAAGGATATAAAACAGTAGTCAAGATCTCATAATTTTGCTTATAAAAAGTTCCATTCCCTTGAAATATGATATTGCTGTTGTCCTTGATAAGAATAATGCCCGTTTATGATACAAGTGTATGGGCATGAGGAGCCCTCTGAGTTCAGCTCAGTCACTCGGCTGTGGACAGAAGGAAACTGAAAGTATAGATGATATTTGTGAAGCTGAGGATGGCTCAGAGGAGGAGACAGACGCATGGCTGGTGTGTGGGCGTTTTGGGACATAAGGGTATCCATGGACTCATGGACAGTTCTGGCTGCCTCATTTACTGATTTTCATAAAATCTCTCTATATGCCTACACTCTTTTTATGACTTAGATTCAGTTTTCATGATCTGCATGTTTGTTGTGGAGAGATCTCTACACAGTGAGTACATTCATCAGTTTGGGAGAATCGGTTTATAGATACTTCTTATTTTCTGAAACTGGACATCACAGAGAGCCCCATTTCCCTCAATGGGTCAGTATTTGTGTGGACAGTTAGAATCTGTCTGCCTTTTGCTGGTCTATCCTCTTCTCATATGGTCAAGGCATTCTCCACTGAAAGTTGCTCTGAGTTCTCTCCAGCCTCCCCCTTGGATTCAGACGTGCCCTACCCAGTGCATCACCTCCCTTCTCTGCCCGAGGTAGACAAGGTGATCAACAGCCAACCTTCTTTCCTCGTTGGCAACACTCCCTATTTTTTATAGAACAAATTCCCCAAACTTCAGGATCATGCAAATCTCTTGACTGAATGATTAGATCAACTTCTGAAAAGAATCAGAATTTTAGAAGGAAAAGAGTTCAAATTCTCTCTAGAATGCAGTATTCTTTGCCTCTCACAAAACAATATGCTTAAAACTAAGGCATCCAGGAGAAAGTACTCAGTGGGTGCCCCTCTACTTCTTACATGGCTCTCTGACCTTCGGTTTATCCATGCTCCCTTTCTTCAGGATACTCCATTGAAACAAAATATGGCATAACTCCTTCCACAGGAAGTTATCTCATTTCTGGACCTTCTCCAATCTCCCTACTCATCATGGTGTTAGACCAAATACAGTTTGGAACCAAGGCTCGGGCTTTAATCTGGTAACCAGAGATTCTCATTGAGTTATAATTTCATTTGAGCAAGTGAGAATATATTTTCTGTTCCCTGCTTACTTTCTATATTCCCATACCCTATTCAGTGCCTATCCTAGTTGACCTATAACATATGCACAGCTCCCCAAAAAACTATTAATATTTTTCCTTGAAACATACACTCCCAATCCTTTTGAGGCAGAATCGACATCTGATTTTACAATCTGCCTATTTTACAATATGCCTATTTTTTATTTGGAAATTTCAGATAAGTGGTTAATAAGCCTGCATCTACTCTTTCAATCCAGTCTTGGGGAAAGTACAAATTCTTATATTTTCTCTCAGAATGGAAGATTCAAGAGTAAGGATGCCAGTGCCCCTCATCCCCAAACCACATTTCAAATGTCTTCCCTTTAATGTAGGGTTGTTGCTTTATATCCTTTTAAATTATTTCTATGAGGTTTTAAAAAATATTTAATTAAATATAGCACACAAATATTAGCTAAAATTTTATTAGAAACCAAAATACCTCAGCTTCATCCTGATTAAGAAGATGGATTTTTAATGTGGTTCACATTTTAACTCATGAGGGCCAACTCAGGAAGTTTAGCGTTTTAGAGAACAGATGCTTGGTTTTAAGAGCCCAAAATATGGCATTGTTTAAATCTCACTGGTGGGGGGGAAGGTGGGTTGACATTTCCCCTCACTAATGTTGAAAAAAATCAATGATAAAGTGACACACATCCAATTAGATAGAGTATAAGTGGGGAAGAAAATAAAATTAATGATTTCATTTTTAATCTGCCTCTTTAGGGTAGATGAGGAGTTAGGAATAATCAGAGAAATGTATCTATCTATGTATAAGAAGAAGATATATATGAATCCTCAAAAGGAACTTACACTTGCTCCTTTCTCCTTATCACTTTAATATGCAGACTTAAAGGCCAGCTTTCAAGGGTTGGCATGGCTAGTACTCATTTACTGAGATCAGAAATAGTGATTTCCAGATGTCCACAGCTCATATATAATGCTGTGATAGATGTGAGAAAACCAGTAATAATTGTATGACAGCTACTAGCAAACCACTAACAAAAATGGATAGAATTTTATGCCCCTCATAGCTTGAATTTAATGGATGTGCCTTTGTAATTATTTTCGGATATTAAAATTCAGCTGCACTGAATGTCGTTTAAATAACTATTGACCATATAATTTTTCTGTGATTGAATGCACATGTGGGTAACTGATAAAGTAGTGTAGCGCATAATATCTTCAGTTGTTTTCCCAGAACAAGGAATATCATAGCATTTATTCACTTCAGTGACAGTTTCAAATCCTTTAAGTCAAAAGAAATTATGGAATCTGACAGAAAATTGAAGAAATATAATGAAAATCAAAGGAATACAACCAAAATTAATAAACAGTTCACTGAAAGGCTTTATGATTTGAGTGGATTAGGTTTTTTTGTTTTTAAAGATTTTTATTTATTTGACAGAGAGAGATACAGTGAGAGAGGGAACACAAGCAGGGGGAGTGGAGAGGGAGAAGCAGGCCTCCTGCCGAGCAGGGAGCCCGATGCGGGGCTCGATCCCAGGACCCTGAGATCATGACCTGAGCCGAAGGCAGACGCTTAACGACTGAGCCACCCAGGCGCCCCTAGGTTTTTTTTTTTAAATGTAGGATTATTTCATCCTGTTTTTGACCATTTGATTGTCCAAGAGGCATTCAATCTAATCTCTAAAATTATAATAGTCATCATTCGCACCACATTCCTTTATTTATTCACCTTCCTAATTGCTTAAGTCAGATTTTCAAAAACAACTTGATCTCCTCTCTCTGTCACTTCTCATGTATGTAGAACCTTTCCACGTATTAGTTCTGTTGATTCTACTTGTTAGTTATTTGTTGCATCAGTTCCTTTCTACATGCTTTGCTATTTTGTTCTATTTTATTTCTTTCTGTTTTATTATGTTCAGTTAGCCAACATATAGTACATCATTAGTTTTTGGTGTAGTGTTCAACGATTCATTAGTTGTGGATAACACCCAGTGCTCCATGCAATATGTGCCCTCCTTAATACCCATCACCTGGTTACCCCCTCCCACACCCCCCTCCCCTCTGTAACCCTCAGTTTGGTTCCTGGAGTCCATAGTCTCTCATGGTTTGTCTCCCTCTCTGATTTCTCCCCCTTCAGTTTTCCCTCCTTTCCCCTATGGTCCCCTGTGCTATTCCTTATATTCCACATATGAGTGAAACCATATGATAATTGTCTTTCTCTGCTTGACTTATTTCACTTAGCATAACACCCTCCAGTTCCATCCATGTCAATGCAAATGGTGGGTACTCACCCTTTCTGATGGTTGAGTAATATTCCATTTTATCTATGAACCCATCTTCTTTATCCATTCATCTGTTGAAGGGCATCTCAGCTCCTTCCACAGTTTGGCTATTGCGGACATTGCTGCTATGAACATTGGGGTTCATGTGCCCCTTTGGATCACTACATTTGTGTCTTTGGGGTAAATACCCAGTAGTGAAATTGCTGGGTCATAGAGTAGCTTTATAATGTCTTGAGGAACCTCCATATCATTTTCCAGAGTGGCTGCACCAGTTTGCATTCCCACCAACAGAGTAGGAGGGTTCCCCTTTCTCCATGTCCTCACCAACATTTGTGTTTCCTGTCTTGTTCATTGTTCATTTTGGCCTTGCTAGTTTATTAGTTAAGATTCCATGTTCTATTATTCTGACAAGTACAGCAGTCTCCTAGATGGTCTTGCTGCCTCCTCAAACTTGCACTGTTTTCTTACAGTACTCTTTCTGAAAAATAAACACTAAAAAAGTTATTTAAAAATAGTTAAATCTATTAGCTTGGTCTATAAAGTGTTCCATATTCAAACTCATCTACTCAACTTTTACCTGATAAACATACATACCAACCAAGAGTTACTAAAACAAAACATGCATTTTAAGCCTCAGTGTCTTTTATAGAGTTTGTCCAGCATCCTGTTCATCCATAAAGAACCAGCTCAGTCATCCTTCCCTAGAAGCTTTCCTTTGTCTCCATTCCTTGCAGAGTTATGCACTCTCTGCTCCATCTGTCTAGTATGCCTTGCAAGAAGCACAACATTGATCATACTGGATAACTCATCTCTTTTCCCAACTGGACTATCCAAACCTTTAAGGTAAGAACTGGGTCATATTTATCTTTATAGATGGGTATTTTGTATGAAGTTTACTCTGCAACTTAGTGTGCCTTTAAGGACTACTTAGTTTGCCTGTTGGCTTGGCTGTTAGACCTCCATGAAATATTTCTTCCATCTGTTTAAGCTAAAATCTCTATGGTTGTAATCACAAAATTGCTTATTTTTTGTACCTGTCCTCTGTAGCTGACCTTTCAATATGGAGTTCAGTTCTTGTTACTTTGTGCTCTCTTAGGCATGATTATTTCGATTGTTTGTTTTTCTTGAGCCTTTCACTGTTCAGTCTTGGCAATGTGGCCATTAAATCCATTTTTGCTCCTATATAAAATTCAGCCTGAGTCTCATTCCACTGCTAGACAGATAAATTGCACATCCACAAATACATCAATAAATATGTGTTGAAAGAGTTAATGGTTAGATGAAAGTATGTGTGTGTTTAAAAATATCCTAATGCCTGAATATTCTCCTTAATTCCAGAAGCAATGTTATTTTTCACCATTTAAAAAAATATTCATCTTCCAGTACATAAGAAGAAAAACAAATCATTGAAACTGAGTTTATATTTTCACTCATTCCTTTGAGAGAAAACTGCACAGATATCAAATCCCTAGTTTTATTTTTTAGACATGCTTTATGACATTCCAAACATTGAGTACAGATTACAGACAATAATAATTAATCAAAGTTGATTTTAGTTGCCTGAAGCATTATCTGTGAGGAAAATGGCATAGCAAATGTTCTCATAAAAACGTGCTAATGTGTCACTGAAATATAAGACTAAAACAAAAGACTAAAGATTTCCCCCATGCATATCTTTTGTTTCAACCTTTTCTATTTGTTGTTTTCTTTGCCAGGTCTTAACATTTTTTTTTCCTACAGATGAGAGTTGATTTTTATAACATTCTGGATTGATTATATTTCCATCCAACTCTTCATCCCTTCTCTTTTTGTCTAGTCATGGTCAGCTTTAGAAGAAAAGAATACTCAAAGATAGAGGCTGACTTCCATGAAAACATACTAATAATAAAACCCCTCAGTTTGGCATAAGCAATGAATTTTTGTGAAGTATTAGGCCCCTGAAGGAGAAATTAATATGCTGTGGAGGTGGCCAAAACATGAGCTATCTTATTCTTGCCAGTGGAAGGTTCTCTTCACTTTGTTCCAACATGCTGGCCATCAGCTCCTAACGTCCTCTCAGAAAGAACAACTGCTTCTGTTGATACTTGGAAAAGGGGAAAGGATGTACCTAATTTTATGCAAACAACCCCATGCTCTTTATCTTCATAGGAAGCAAAGAGCGAACTGTTTAACTTGCCAGCTAGGTAGTTTGTGAGTTTCTGAGCAAACGTAGCATATGTAATGGCATATATTCAATGTGAAAAGTTGCCCCAAAGAGAACAAGTAGGTTAAAAAGGAGGACATTTGTTTATCTACAATCCACCCAATGTCGTAGTTCTCCTTATACTAGAAATATGTGCTGCTTTCTATGGAAAACTCTTTAATCTCTGTTTTCCAATCATAACCTCCTTCAAAAAATATGGCAAAAATCCATTAATCTGTGAAAATAGACATCTTTCAATTATATTAAGAAAAGCCAAATAACTTGGTAAGTAGGATGAATATGGCAGCTAATAATTTTAATTTGCATTTTTGAATAGATTTCTTTTTATGAGAAAGGATTAGTTTAAAAGCTGCTAAGATGTGCCCCAAGTATCTAGTTGCCCACCTACTTAGAGAGAGCTTCCATTCAAACTCAGGTTATAGTTATTAATTTTTAGAAGTAAAATGTAATAAGTATTAAAAAATGTTAAACCAGTCTAATTCTGTGGAAGAAACACACACACACACACAATATATATATCTCTACATAATTTTTCAAATGTAGGAAAGGCAACAGTAAATGAGAATAAAATTGGTATTGTCTACAAATAAATATTTCATAAGTTCCATTTTACTGTCTACACCACAAACATTTCATAAGTTCAATTTTTGAAAGTATTACAACAAACATTAAGGAACCATGGACTCTTTACAAACTACACATTTTACTACTATTTTAATAGCCAGATATATACTTTGAATCCTACTAATTATTCATTAATTTGCCAATTCATTAATTCAACAAGTACTTACTTGTCTTTTGTATTTTGCCAGATAATGTAGTAGGTAGAAATGCAATGATAATAGGGCTTATGAATGATCACAAATAACTGTTTTCCAGATTTTTTACTAGACTCTTCACATCTACTAATATGTAATTCTAATTAAAACTTTACAAACACCCGAGGCTAATAGAGACTAAGTAATCCAGGTTTATTGGTTGAGACCAACACCATACAAAGGAAGGTGCATCTTCCTCCTAAGCCCTTGAGATTCTACCGCAAACCACAAGCTGCTTGCTTGCAGATGTGTTCCACCATTACTGGCAATAAACAAACAACAGTCAAAAAGTAGGCTCATGGTCATATAACAGGATTCTCTGTGGATATCATTTTTACCACATCTATTAAATATAACTAATGCCACATGATTTAAAAATTCTATTTCAACTTTAAAATATTATCTGCGGGCACCTGGGTGGCTCAGTCGGTTAAGCGACTGCCTTCGGCTCAGGTCATGATCCTGGAGTCCCTGGATCGAGTCCCGCATCGGGCTCCCAGCTCAGCGGGGAGTCTGCTTCTCCCTCTGACCCTCCCCGCTCTTGTGCTGTTTCTCTCTCTCTCACTCTCTAATAAATAAATAAATAAATAAATAAATAAATAAATAAATAAAATCTTAATAAAATAAAATATTATCTGCTGTATCCATTCAATTGCAGTTTGGAATCCATTTGAGTTTTACAAGTAAAGTTCAGCGAAATAAAATATATTTTATTTAAATGTTTTAATTATGAATTTCTAAATACCACTTTTTTCATGCAAAATAAGGATTTCTTAGCTTGTAATAGACTCCTTATGTTTAAGATTCTCTTCTGCATTTATAAATATATGCTACATTATTTAGTGAAAGGGGCATAATTTTCCCTATGCTTATTTAGTGTTGTTTTTGTTCCTGCTAAAACACCAGTATAAGCTAAATGTATTTTTTTTCCAAGACAATAGAGTAAAAAAAAAATACAAATATTTTCCTAAAGCTATACATGAGATAACTTGTATAAATGGGGCACATTGGGCATGGTGGGGCTTTTACCACCAAAACCCCTGCAGATTCCAAGGCCTGTGAGCAACCTGGGACTTGTGTATTATTCCAGTGGATGGTGTTTTCTTTAAAGTTTTTTTTTTTTTTTTTAAGATTTTATTTATTTATTTGACAGAGAGAGCATAAGTAGGCAGAGTGGCAGGCAGAGGGAGAGAGAGAAGCACGCTCTCTGCTGAGCAGGGAGCCAGACGTGGGGCCCGACCCCAGGACCCTGGGATCATGACCTGAGCCGAAGGCAGCCACTTAACCGACTGAGCCACCCGGGCGCCCCTGAATGGTGTTTTCTTAGATGGGTAGGGCTGCAAACAGCAATGCCAGGGAAGAAGTCAACACAAAGTAGAAACCAGTCTACCTAGAACAGATTCAAGGAAAGTCAGGCAGGGAAAGTAAAATCAATTGAACCCAACTGTGAATAATTAGACTGATAAGATTGGGCTTTATTCTGAGATAATGGGAAACCAATAGGCATTCAGTTGAAGAAGGAACCTGAAAAGAAGTGTGACGTTTGAAGAAAATGCATCTGAGTGTGGCAAGCAGGACACATCAGGTCTTGGGAGACTGACAATCAAGAAACTGCTTTGAAAGAACCCACAGGAGAGAGGCTGTGGGGGGCGTGTGTGGAGGCAGGGATGGAAAGTGGCTTCCAGACTCGAGAGATACTGTGGAGGAAACAGCCATGGGGTCACTGCATGGGTCTGCAACAGGGAAGGAGCAAAGGGACTCAGATCACCCTGAAACTAGACAATCGGAGCTGGGATAATGGAGGAAAGATCTGAAGCAGTGTTACAGAAGCATTTAAAGCATGAGGGTGAGTGTCTTGTTGCTCAGGACCTGTGGAAAATGGAGATTAAAGTCTTGCCACTGATTATTGTATTCTTCCAAGTCTTGGGCATCAGTAAGTTCTCTGTAGCACTCTGTTCCCCTGGAGCTACAGGCTTCCTTGCAGAGACACAAAAGCTGGGGACATGGTTCATGTAACTGCTTCCGACCTCCCCTCGCGTGCCTGAGTACGCACACGCACACACACTCACACACACCCTCCAGTAGGAATAGCCAGCATTGACCCTGACGGGTGCCCTTAGGCAATGTGAAAACAAGAGCTCCTTTCCCTCCCCAGTCAGCAGTGGACACCCCTAACCAATCCCTTTCTCTAATATCCCTGCCCCATGGCTGCACCCACATCAAACGTCCCGTTTCCTTCCCTTCCCTGAAGGATGTCCCTTCCCTTCTCTTTTTACCCCCCTACCTTTTAGCTTATATTACATGTTCTGTGTGGCTCTTCACTGATTGACTCCCCTGTCTTTCTTAGAGGATGGGTCTTCCAGCCAAGCCAGGTGAGATTGCTCAGAGCAAATTGGGATTTGAGTGGAAAAGATGAGCAGGTAGCAAGCAGAAACAAAGCTGAAAGTCCACACTATTGAAAAGAAAAAGAAATCTATTTTTTAGATTAAAAAATAAGAAAAATGGGGATACTTGGGTGGCTCAGTCGGCTAAACATCTGCCTTCAGCTCAGGTCATGATCTCAGGGTCCTGGGATCGAGCCTCATGTCAGGCTCCCTGATCAGTGGGGAATCTGCTTCTCCCTCTCCCTCTGCTGCTCCCCCTGCTTGTGTTCTCTCCCTCCCTCTCTCTCTCTGTCAAATAAATAAATAAAATCTTTAAAAAATTTAGAAAAATGGATAGGAACTGAGTAGTCACATGCAGAGGAAATAAAGGATATTGAATATTTTCGGGGTGACTGGGTGGCTCAGATGGTTGGGCGTCTGCCTTCGGCTCAGGTCATGATCCCGGGATCCTGGGATCGAGCCCCACATTGGGCTCCCTGATCGGCGAGGAGCCTGTTCTCCTCCTCCTTCTCCTGTTTTCCCTGCTTGTACTTTCTCACTCTGTCAAATAAATAAATAAAATCTTAAAAAAAAAAGATATTGAATATTTTCCATTGTCTGGATAAAGTAGATGAGATTATCTGCACAAAATGTCTGGCTTTAGATGGATGAGAGAATTCAGAAAAATGGGTCCCTACAAATCTCATAGTTTGTGAAGTCGTACTAAATGTATTGTTTGTGCATATCATCTTGATTTTCTCATGCAAAGTAGACTTTCCCTACAAAATAATCTTGGAGAGGTATGTAGATATCAGCATATTTAATAAACTGAACCAGTTAAAATACACTGGAGGATGCATTTTATTAATATAGTAATTATTGCTGCTACCACAATGTTTGGAAGGTCACTAATGGATACATGTTTATTTACTTGAAGTAATTTTTTTAATCCATTTTAAGATAAATGTTGCTTTTGTTACATAAATAATTACAACCAAATTCAGCTCTTATGAGTGAGTCAGATTTATGTTCTCAGGGTTTATTTAAAATGAACTACAACTGTATCATTTATAAGAAATAATAATTTTCTTTACATACGCGGTAAACCTTAGGGAACATACTTAAATCTACTATTTTGATGTTTTTCAAAGAAAGGTTGTATTTTCTCTCTGTTGAATTTTCAGACATTGATATTTTTATTCTTTTACAACAAAATTAGTACTAGCTTTTTTTTTTAAGGAAAGCATGGGAGATTGTTTAATGAACAGGTTTTTAATAGAGGGGAATAATAGAAACATTATATGGATAATATTTCCCTTAATATGGCATGGCATTAGTATGGAGTGCCTCTTTTTCTTCTAAAGGCATAATTCTATTCAAAATACAAGCAATCCTACAGGGTATGTAGGAAATATACAAACATATAGATAATATAATTTTACAGTTTTAAAAGCTATTCTGTTATAATTGTTGAAATTATATACTAATAGGAACAATTTCTGACTCAATTTTTCAGTGGCATCTATCATAAAATGTGGTTTTCAGCTTTCCCAAGAAAGCAGACAGTAATGGCATTCAAAGATTTAAATGTGCTGGTTCAGGCTTCTTAGGTGATCTGGTGTATTTAGTATCCTTGACCTTCACAGAAGAGTAAAAAGAATCCATTTTAAAATACAACCTATATAATTTGTTCTACATGATCATTTTCCCCAAAACTGTGTTTGGGCTCAGTTTCATTTGTAAGACTAGAAATAACAGAATCATTTTATCATCTAATATCCACCTACTAGAATAAATCCATTGTATCGGATTTTTCCTGTATGACATGTAATTATAAAGTAATAAGATGGATATTTTATCAGACTTTTTCTGGATGACTTTGCCATTACTCTGTAATTGTATCATAGGGACACCTAGGTGGCTAAGTCAGTTGAGCATCCAGCTGTTGACTTTAGCTCAGGTCATGATCTCAGGGTCATAAGATCAAGCCCCGCATCAGGCTCTGTGAGGCTGTGCTGAGTGTGGAGCCTGCTTGGGATTCTCTCTCTCCCTCTGCCCCTTCCTCCACTCTCCCTTTCTCTCTAAAAAAATAAAAAATAATAATGATAATGATAAATTATATCATAGGTTCACAGTTGATTTTTTCCACAGTATTTCTAAATCTACGTATCTCCAAAATAATTTTCCTGGAGCAGCAGTTGGCAAACATTTTCTATACAGACGAGAGAGTAGATCATTTAGACTTTGTGGGCCAGCTGGTCTCTGTTGCAGAGACTTCCCTCTGCCCTTGTAGCATGAAAACTATCAGCCCTGTGGAAATGGGTGGACAATACTATGAACACTGAAATTAGAATTTATATAATTTCACATGCCAAGAAATATTATTGTTGCTCTGATTTTTTCCCAACTACTTAAAAATGTAAAAACCATTCTCACTTTATTGGCCATTGCAAAAACCAGGCAGTGTGCTGGATTTGTCCAGGGGGCTGTAGTTTGCCTAGTCCTGTCGTCGTAGACCACACAGTCAGCAAACCCGCTCTTAGAAGCCCAGTTGCAGCTGTAGGAGGAAATACACATTTAAAACTGGAAAAGAGTATAGTATGAACTAGAGGGATATTGTAAACTTGGTCCCCACAGCAAGGGCTCCCAGGAGGAGAGCATGAATTGTGACAGTCCAGAAAATTAAACGTGCTAATCTACTTAAAAATGGGGTGTCCTGGTAGGGAAGCATGCTGGATACTCGTTTTGAAGTCACTCAACACCTCTGCTCAGTGTCCTTGGCCCCATGCACTCCCCACTCCCCGGACTTACTGGAACACCAGCTGTCTGTTTCAGGAGTGCACAGGGAAGGACAGCTAAGGGGGAAAGTGTGTTTTTCATCAGTTTTACTAGGTGGAATAATTGTGTTAAATTCCTCAACCTTCAAGACTTCTCTCAGTGCCACCATGGAACCATTCCTGTTTCTCTTCAAGTCTTCTCCTATCCCAGTCAATGAATTATCAACCCTCCTTTCTTTAAATTATTTAAAATGTTTTGTTCTTATTAACGGATGTTAATTAGCTGTCTGCCATGCAAGAGAGTTGAGGACTTTTTACTTTTGTAAGGTTTTATTCATTTATTTGACAGAAAGAGCACAAACAGGCAGAGTGGCAGGCAGAAGGGGAGGGAGAAGCAGGCTCCCCACTGAGCAGGGTGCCCAACACGGGACTCGATCCCAGGACCCTGGGATCACGACCTGAGCCGAAGGCAGACGCTTCACTGACTAAGCCACCCAGGTGACCCGAGAGTTGAGGACTTCTTATTTTATATCTTTTTAAAGCAATAGCTTCTGAGGACACAGGGCCTTAGTATCCTCATTAGTTTCTGTAGGAGAGGGTTTTATTTTTAATTGTTGTCACTTAAGCATTACGCCTGCTTCTCCCTCTCCCTCTCCCACTCCCCCTGCTTGCGTTCCCTCTCTCACTGTGTCTCTCTGTCAAATAAATAAAATCTTTAAAAAAAAAAAATAATAAAAACAAAAATTTCACATTAAATATTTCTTTTTAATGAACATTTCCATTTGATACTTTGACATCTTCCTGGAGTATTGTTTTATCTACAGATAGTTTTTTCATATAGAATAATGTCATTGATACCTCCATATACAGTTACCTGTGTATCTTCATATATAGTTCTTTATAGTGAATTTACTTTGACACTAAAGATCTAGGTCTTTTTTTTTTTTAAAAAAGCACATGGTTTCATGATATTTCATGATATTTCAACATAGTCACTTATTCTAACTGTAGAAATAGATCACATGTAGCAGCTCATGATTTCACCCAGCCCACATCTGGGTGCATGCACACCCATGCTCAAGTGGATAATATGCAGTATTAGAATACACATGTTTGCTTACATACAGGGGAGCCAATGAAATGCCACCAATAATAATCATCATAATCACAGTGCTACATTTGTGGATTTCTTACTCTGTGCCAGACATCATGTTAAGCACCCCACTTGCATTTTCTTATTCAGTGCTCACAACAATCAGGTTGATAAAACAAAAAAAACAAAAACAGAAAACAAAAAACTCCATAAACATCGCTTTGTTCTTCATTGTTACTAAGAATGAGTTTCCTTGAAATATTACCCTGCTTCTGCCTCACTCATATGTCCTAGCAGGAGGCTGGCTGGCTGTGAGTATCAGCGTATAGGAAATGCACCAAATCAGGAAAGAGCTGAACCTAATGGAGCTATTGTTACAGCCTGAATATCGATTTAGAAAGAATGTGTGGTTCACGGATCCAGCCAAACAGACGTTCATGCTGTTGTACTGATAAATACATTTCAACCTCAAATACTCATGTATTGTGTTCATAGAAATAATTAGCCCACAGCAAAACTGGAGATATCAAATATATGTTACCTCTTCTCATATCATGCTAAAATGACAGGAATTTAGAACATATTTATACCGGGAAATTATTAATACGATAGATGGACTTCTGAACTGTTCAATACGACCCAAAAACTAAAAATGAAAGCTCTCATTTCAGATGCCTTGTTCCGATGACCTGTAGCCCTTCTTCTAGCTCTTCATCCTCTTCCTTCTCTTGATATTCTTATTTACTTTATTTTTATCCTCTTTTTATTTATATTTTTATTGAAGTATAGCTGACATGCAGTGTTATGTTAGTTTCAGGTGCCCAACATAATAAGTATAGCCACCTACCATCTGTCACCATACAGCATTGTTACAATATTTTTGACTGTATTCCCTATGCTGTACTTTTTATCCCTATGTCTTATTTTATAACTAGAAGCTTCTACCTGTTAATTCCCTTCATCTGTTTCATTCACCCTCTACCTACTCCACTTTGGTAACCAGCAGTTTTTTCTCTGTATTTATGAGTCTGTTTCTGTTTTTTGTTCATTTGTTCATTTGTTTTGATTTTTGGGTTCCACATATAAGTGAAATTATGAGATATTTGTGTTTCTTTGTCTGACTTATTTCATTTAACATAATACTCTCTAGGTCCATCCATGGTGTCACGAATGACAAGATTTCATTCTTTTTTATGGACAAGTAATAGTCCTTGTGTGTGTGCGTGTGTGTGTGTATTCCATTGTGTGTATACACACACACACACCCATTGTATATATATACTGGTATTTACATGTATATATACATCGTATATATACATACACACATATATACATATATACATTGTGTATATATACATACATATATACAATGTATATACATATGTACATATGTACATTATGTATGTATAGTGTAGATATATATATATATACACACACATATATATCACCTCTTCTTTATCTGTTCATCTACCAAGGGACACTTGGGCTGCTTCCATATCTTGCTTATTGTAAATAAGGCTGCAATAAACGTAGAGATGCATGTATATTTTCCAATTAGTGTTTGTATTTGCTTTGAGTATATACCCAATAGTGGAATTACTGGAGCATATAGTATTTTTATTTTGTATTCTTTGAGGAGCCTCCATACTGTTTTCCAGAGTGGCTGCACCAGCTTGTATTCCTACCAACAGTGCACAAGGCTTCCTTTTTCTCCATATCCTCACCAACACTTATCATTTCCTATTTTTTGGTAGCGTTTTGTTTGTTTGTTTGTTTTATTTTGTTTTACATTTTTTGTTTTTGTTTTTGTGTTTTTCGGGATTTTTTTGTTTTGTTTTATTGGTTTTTTTTTTTTTATTTTAGCCATTCTGACTAAATTGCACATTTGATTCGCATTTCTCTGATGATGAGTGATAATGAGCATCTTTTCATGTATCTGTTGGCCATCTGGATGTCTTCTTTGAAAAAAAAAATTCTATTAAGCTCCTCTGCCCATTTTTTAATCCAGTTATTTGTGTTTTTGGTGTTGAGCTGTGTAAATCCCTTATACATTTTGGGTATTAATCCCTAATAGATATATCATTTGTAAATATCTTCTCCCATCCAGTAGGTCTTTTCACCTTTGTATTTTTTTTGCCTCCTTTGTTGTAGATTAATTGACCATATAATCATGGGTTTATTTCTGGACTCTTCATTCTGTTCTACTGATCTATGTGTCTCTTTTTGGGCCAGGACCATACTGTTTTGGTTACTGCAGCTCTGTAGTATATCTTAAAATCTGGGATTGTGATACCTTCAGTTTTGTTCTTCTTTCTCAAGATGGCTTTGGCCCTTCAGGATCTTTTATGTTTCCATACAAATATTAAGATCATTTCTTATAATTCTGTGAAAAATGCTATTATTCTCTCTGCTATTCAATTCCTCACTTTCTTTTTATCTTCTGTTTTATTATGAATAGTAATGACAAGTTACATTGTATACTTCATTGCTTATCAGTGATATAGATTTATAATCTCTCATTTTCTCACTTAGTTGAAATCCAGGTACCATGTCTCAAAGTTTTAGCTACATGGACCTCTGTCATTTTCCACATTTATAGTAACTATAAAGTGTAGGTTTTACTTATATTAGTATGATTTATTTCTGAGTAAGATTGTTTCTAAAACACAAATTTACTATTATTCTAAAGCAGGTCACATATAGGTTAGGTAGTTAAGAAATTTCTTAATATGTCATTGTGAGGATCCAAAATTCTATTTGCAAGTTGTTCAGTAGCTACCATGACACTAGAAATAATTGTGTTAATACTCTTAGGCTATTCATGGATTTTAACAAATACCCATGTTTCTAAAGCTGCGATGCAATTGCATTTGCAATAATGATTTATTGAAACCAACTACGTTTTCTCTTTTATGCTGATTTTAAACAAATTATAGGTCTAAAAATGCCATTTTACAAAGAAATGATACTACTTAAAAATTACCAATTTTATTAATTAAAATGGGCATCCAAGAGACATTAAGATATATGTGAAGGCTGTAATGCAATAGACTATAAGCTTCATGTATTTGAACACACCTTAAGATCACGTAGTTAAATTTGTTACAAATCTAGATCTCTTGGGACCTGTCTCTGCAGGTTCTTTTAAGTCTGCATGGGGCTCAGAACCTCTAATTAAACAAGTATTGTTGACCAGTTTGTGCATCAGTGTTTGAGTGGTGATCAGTGCTATAATTCCAAAACATTTATTTTGTATTAAAATTAATTAAAGGTACCAAAAAACTAAAATAATAAAATTAATTAAAGTACCTATTTAAAAATCCAGATTTCTGTGCCTACCCAAAAATTTTCAGTTTTGTAAATCTGCAGTGGTGCCCATCAACATTTTAACAAATACAGGTGATTCTAATATTGGAAATCCATTCACCTACTTTGAAAACTCAGGCTCTACTTGGATCAAATTTATTCAAATAATCCCAAACATATTAAATCTTAAGACCTCCCCAAGAAGGAGCTTCTATTATTTCACTCATTTAAAAGTTTGTCATTGATCCAGGACTATTTTCTTTATTATTGACCTAATTTTGCATAAAAAAAAATTAAGGACAGTTGCTTTTTCTGTGTTCTTTCTGTCCTTTCACACTTTCTGTAGTTTTCCTAGAGCTTTTTTCACAATTCTCTTTTCTGTTATCATTTCTTTAATTCAGGGTCAAATACTGGAAGTCTGAATGTTGACTCCACCCACAGATGTAGTTTTGGGATTTTTTTATTGTATGTTTTTAAATTTTTTGCGTACTTTTTGTATATAAACTGAACCAACTGTTAAAGTCTTTCTGTGCGCGTACACACACACACACACACACACACACAGAGATTCTAGATTTAGTTCCTCTCTAAAAATATGAGATAATTTGATAATGCTGAGCCTGCAGTTGTATAAGGCAATAATTTCTGAGTAGAAGCCACCTGCTTTAAACAGAAGTGATATATGTAGTTTACCAATGCTGCGACCACTACTCCTTGTAATTTCTCTGATACTGAGACCACATATCCATGGCCATTTCTCATTGGAAATATTTTTTTTTTATTATTTTTGAGAAGCTTCTTTCTGTACTCACATTACTATAAAAGAATCGTGGACCATAAAATTGGACAGAAAAGGCTGTATATTTCAAGGATATGTGAGGGAGATCATTTTTTTATGAAAGTAAAAATATTTTATGTGTTTATTTTATAAACCTGAAATGCTTCACCCATTTTGTTATCTGTCGGCATCTGAGTTTGCAAGCTTTGGTTCATGTGTTTTCCCTCTCACCGGTATGAAAACATATAATAAAATATTTTTTTTGCAGGATAGTTTCCAATAATCAGTGCGCTGTTTTTACACAGATGCAGATTATGCCTTACTTGTCTCCGGACCAAGAACCAGGCTGTCAGGGCCTGGCTTAAAATAGACGCACATGCGTTTCAGTGATTAATGGCCTGTTTTTTGTTTTTTAACTTTTTATCAGTGTTGTAGATGGTATAAGTCCAGTTTTGTTTTGTTTTGTTTTTAATTTTCATGGCCATATTTCCCAATCTGTTAGCTTGTCTTTTGAATGTTCTACTTCTTCTGGTTCTTGCCCCATTCCATAATTTCCATGTATTTCTCTTTAATTAAATGAACACGTATTTTAAAAAACCTGTCTTGGGTGCCTGGGTGGCTCAGTTGGTTAAGTGTCTGCCTTCGACTCAGGTCATGATCTCAGGGTCCTGGGATCGAGCCCCGCATCGGGCTCCCTGCTCAGTGGGGAGCCTGCTTCTCCCTCTGCCCCTCTCCCTGCTCATGCTCTCTTTCTTCTATCCCTCTCTCTCAAATAAATAAACAAATAAAATCTTTAAAAAAAATCTTTCAAGCATACTTCCACATGGAACGATGTATCAAGTACAGAACAGTTCTCTTGACTGCCAGTGAAAATCACCACCTCCTATTTTCCAGTTCACGTACTCAGTTCATATTACTCTCCCATTTACTTAGTGGGTATTTATTCTTATCTAATTCATAGTATCTAATCACTCACCCAGTATTACTATTCTTTCAGGGGATACCCACCTTCAGTGTGCTTTAATCCGTACCTTGAGCAGGCATGATAAATATTTAGCAGACAGTGTGAATGGGTAAATACATGCCCAGCCCCCAATAAAAATAAATAAATACATTAAAATCCAAGCCCAAGTGAGCAGTAGCAAAAACAGTCACCATTTGCCGAGTATCTATTATATGCTCGGCATTAGACTAGGACACTTCTACACAATTTCTCATTGGTTGACATAATGATTTCTTCTTCACTGAAGAGCAGACACAGGTTTAGGATGGGGTAGGAGCCATCAGCACCCAGAAAGGAATGGCAGACACTGATCCCAAACCTCCTCCCTGCCGGTGGGCTCTGCAGTGAGACCTGACCTCCTAATGGCAGCTTCTGGGGACAAGTGTGTGGGAACTCAGGAGCGCACAGAAGCTGAGGAATGAGAAGGGCACCCTGGCAGGATACTCATTTTAGCAACAGAACACCTCGTCAGCTTATTTTGTTTGAAGCTTTAGTATTTGGGTCCAATAGTCCAAGCAAAATTGTCATATAAAATCACGGTTTTGTGATTCTTTTAATCATAGAAATTAGCCAAATGTAAGTGGTTTAAAACTTCCAAAAGGATAAAGTTCTGACTTTCCAAACCCCCTTAAAATTTAACTTTTCTTTGAAGAGCAATATTGACTTAATACAAACACCTTAAACATGAATGAAATTTTCAGCATTTCCAGTAGTCTTTATATCTATTTAAAAACATTCTTAGGGGGCGCCTGGGTGGCTCAGTCATTAAGCATCTGCCTTCGGCTCAGGTCATGATCCCAGGGTCCTGGGATTGAGCCCCACATCGAGCTCCCTGCTCCGCGGGAAGGCTGCTTCTCCCTCTCCCACTTCCCCTGCTTGTGTTCCCTCTCTCGCTGGTCTCTCTCTGTCAAATAAATAAATAAAATCTTTAAAAAACAAAAAACAAAACACATTCTTAGAAGAAGCAAAGTAGCATAGGTTTGCTACTGGCAGGAAGTTGAGAAATCCTTGAATGATCCAAAGATGGTAAAACTAAAAATCCCTTCTGACCTCATAGCTCCTCTGGGCTAGTGATGGCTCAAGATTTGTCTTGTTGGAATTATTGTATTTAGGAAATTTCACGATCCATTTCCTGTTATACTAACATACAGTTATAACAGTATGCACATAACTGTAATATGCGTGGATATGTGTGTGTGTGTTTATGTATATGTCTGTGTGTGTATTGCTCTATATTGCTTACTAATTCCCTTGATAATGGCCTTTTATGCATTTTGTCTTTATACATCAGTAGTTATTTTTATTAAGAAACAGTCACCTTTATTGAGAAAAAATAAGTAAATAAACTGATAACTCTTTGTTAAAATGTTGGTGGGAAATAATTTTGGAATTAAAAATGGCTTCAGATCTCCTTCTCCCCCCCCCCCCCCGTTATAGGGCTCATCTATGCATTACTCATGGAAGGTCACTCAGGGTTGTGGAGCTCACAAACTCACTTATAAATCTAGACTGTTTATTTTGTTATTGTTATTTTTTTTGCAGGATAGTTTCCAATAATCAGTCAAGCCATTTCCTCTCCTGTCTTTTTGGGTACATGATTAGAATAAAACTCGTGCTGATCTCCTCTCTTTATAATCTGAATGAAACTCTATTAATCTGCTGAAATATCAACATTATAAAAAAGGTGCTTAATTAGATATCTTCTCAGATTATTCCAGAAAGCATGACGCACACAGATTCTTGGCCATACTACTCCACATTTTTCCCAGCTAGTTATGTGCATGTGTATATGTGTGTGTAAGAGAGACAGACAGAGACACAGAGAGGAAGGGAACGACGCTGGAGCTTGATATTCCATCCTGAAATTGTGGTGATGCATGCTTCTCGGTTACTTATGCCACAGAGTGAGTCACGTTTGCTGTGAAATCACTGTTATCCCACAAGAAGAGACTCCCCAGAACAACTGTCTTTATTTTTCCTAGTTCACACTCTGCGCATATTTTAAACTTTGCCTTTAGGGGGTGATAAAGTTTCTTCTCCTTGAACTGAATGTGCCTTAGGGACACAACAATGCCGTGTTTACCTGAAACAAGCAATACAAAATATTGTCTCTAGACCTAAAACAGTATTTTATCTAATCGCCTCTATTTCCTTAGTTTTCCCCAATGTTATGACCACTTTAAATTAAAATAGAAAATTACGCTGTGCTTCTTACATGTTTAAAGTGTAATTAAATGAAAACGCACACTCTTTTTTTTCTAAGGGGGATATTTTTCATGCAACTGAGAAACATATCAGAAGCTAAAAAAGATTTAAGTAGATTCATTTCATTTTTAAGTACCTGCTGCCATTTTAAAGGAAGCAAATAAGAGTAAGAAAATTAATATTATCTTCAGGTGACTTTTTTTAATAGCTAAGTGCAATTAAATCCTTAACATAGAAATCTGATAATTTGGCATAGCATAAGTACTCTAGTTAGTTAAAGAATCAATAAATATATCTTCCTCATTGACTTATTTAATTTATTTGCATGGCCAGCATTATTCTAGGTGTTAGGGATCAGACAATGAATCTCACAAAATCTCCTCCCCTCTTTTGGCTTACAAGGAGCTGGGGTTTCATTTAGTATTGAACAATATGTCCATCCATTCATGCTCTTGACTTTCACAGCCAGAAAATTAATATTAAAAACCATAAGTATCGAGGGGCACCTGGGTATCTCAGTCGGTTAAGCATCTGCCTTTGGCTCAGGTCATGATCTGAGAGTCCTGGGCTCGAGTCCCACGTCAGGCTCCCTGCTCAGTGGAGAGTCTGCTTCTCCCTCTGCAGTTCCCCCTGCTCATGCTCTCTTTCTCTCTCTCTCTCTGACAAACAAATAAATAAAATCTATAAAAAAAATGTAAATATCAAGATAGACATTACAAAGTAAATCTAACTAATACTAATAAGAAACTTGCTTGGAACTCAATAGAATGTATTCAAATTGGCTTTTATGATGCATAAATTAATACTTTATATCTCATATCAGTACAACTTTGGCCAAACTGTTAGTTAGGTCACATAAGACATAGCGTTAGTGTATTTCCACAACTAGTTGTATTTACCTCATAGAAGTAAGTCAGAGGCAAAATTCTTCTCTCATTGTTTAGAACATGTAAAGGAACTGTAAATTATATATTTGGCTTTTTTTCCCAAATGTTTAAATTATGCCATTCTCTAAAGATTGCTATGTTTACTTTGTAGGATGTATCTATAAGAAAGTATCATTTGTTCTCCCAACCAACTTGATCTAAAATTATTCTAGGTAGGGGCACCTGGGTGGCTCAGTCATGAAGCGTCTGCCTTCGGCTCAGGTCATGATCCCAGAGTCCTGGGATCGAGCCCCGCATGGGGCTCCCTGCTCTGCGGGAAGCCTGCTTCTCTCTCTCCCACTCCCCCTGCTTGTGTTCCCTCTCTCGCTGTGTCTCTCTCTGTCAAATAAATAAATAAAATCTTTAAAAAATAAAAAATAAAAATAAAATTATTCTAGGTAAATAAAAATTAGTCATTTATTTGATGGAAGAACAATTGTAAGAAATTTAACAATGCAAAGAGAAGAGTAGATTTTCTGTTGGTTATTTAGTTTTGTATATGTGAATAGCTGAGTTAAAGCACCTTGTTTTTCCATGCCACTCTCTGTAATAACAAAATCTTTTAATAAATATATTTTTATAAAGCTTTAGAAATACATCTCCCATTTCATTATTCATAGAAGGCCCTCACAGGATAGGCATTTTTGGTTAAACTTAAGATTTCTGATTTTACTACATTTGTTCATTCTGTTTCATTTTTTGCCTCTTCTCTTTTTGGGATTATGTAATTCTCCACCTCACACTCTTCCAAAGCCACTAGAGCGACTGAAGAGAAATAGCCAAAGCATTTTTAAGACCGTATACCTGAAGAAAAGCCATTTAATAATGGAAGATGGAATCATTTTCATTGATCTTAGGTTTTATGTGTGTCTTTGCGGTTGTTCAAATGCTTTGACGAGTAGAGTACTGTAGAAGAGGGACAGCTAAGGAGGGGGGATATCAGTCATATAACTTATTCTTTTGTCATTTATCTTCTTATTTTTCTCTTCCTATTGGAGAAAGTTTTAAGGACGAAGAGAATAGGTGTCTGGCTGCATGAGGGAGGCAGCTAGCTAATGCTGGACCCTCAGCTGCTGATTTACTGGGCTCTTCATGCACATGCGCTGGGCATAGTAGGCACTGCTTGCAGGTGCATGCAGGGTCACCACAGCTTGACTCAGTTGCTCTCCTACCGTGGTCTTCCTCCTCCAGACACCCGACGGCCTCCTGTGTTCTGTCACTGTGCAGAAGGCCCAGGCCCTTCCAATTCTGCTCCTGTCAGCATGTCCTTCCTTCTCTAGGGTGCCATGGTCACAGCTTGCAGAGATCTCATTATTCAGGCAAAATAATTCTCCCAGGGTCTGAATAAGCTTAAATGTCTAAAGGGGATTTTTATTTTAAAAAGGACTTTAAAAGTACATACTAACAGAACCTAAAGGAATCAGAGGAGATGCTTCTGAGGGTAAGTGCTTCCCTAGCCTTTTTACTCTTTCAGCTGCTCTCATCCCTTCCACTTTAATTATCTAGAAGTTAAAAAAAAAAAAAGGCATAAAACATCAATATTCCTGATACAGAATATCATCATGTTCTTGCTAATGTTTGCAAAGGGGGCCCACAGTGGCTCAACACACATGGAAAATGGAAGTTAGCACAGAGAATTACAAACATTCACAATGCGGATCAAACAAAACAGATGAACATACGGGAAGGGAAACAGAGAGAGGGGGAAACATGCCATTAGACTCTTTTCTTAAAAGATTTTATATTCGTTTTATTTATTTATTTATTTATTATTTTTTTATTTTTTTATAGCGCGAGTGGGGTGGGGAGATGGGGGAGGGACAGAGAGAGAGGAGAAAGAATCTCCAGCAGACTCTGCCCTGAGCACAGAGCCTGATGCAGAGCTCGATCTCCCTACCCTGAGATAATGACCTGAGCCAAAACCAAGAGTCTGATGCTTAACTGACTGATCCACTCACGTGCCACAGGAGATGCTTAACTATAGAGAATAAACGGGGGGGTTGATGGAGGGAGGTGGGTGGGGGATGGGCATTAAGGAGGGCACCTTTTGGGTTGAGCACTGGGTGTTGTATGTAAGTGATGAATCACAGAATTCTGCTCCTGAAACCAATTTTACCATATATGTTAACTAACTAGAATTTAATTAGAAACTTGAAAACAGAAAACAAAAAATAACAAAATGGAGATCACAAATATTCAAAATCAGATTTTCACCTCTTCAGCTGTGGGAAACAATGAAATATTACGTTTCTTTCCTTTTGGTTTCTGTGCACTGTCCTTCACATGGGTTGCCTGTCTCTTCTATCTGTGGTTATTCATCCCATTTAGATATTTGGATAAAATTATATTTACAAAGATCTACAGAAGGCGTGCACTTATGTTGTTCCATCCTAGAGCAACATTGCTATTTAAAGACCGCAACCAGCAGTGACAGGAAATAGAAACAAAATGAAACAAAGTGAAAAGAAAAACAAACAAAAAGTTACGTCCTTTACAGGTATTTCTCAAGTACTACAATGCCTTGTTTGCAAACATGCCTTTCCACTTCGTTGTCACTGACTGGTTCTCTTCAGTCCATCTCCCCTTCAGAAAGTTTCCCCCCAGACTCCAAGCCCCAGAGCCCCTCATTCTCCTCTTACTCCCCCTTTCTCATCATCTTCCTTATTGTAAGAAGCCCAGAAGCGGCACCTCGCTGGCTCAGTCTGTTGAGCAACCCACTCTCGGTTCTGGCTCAGGTCATGATCTCAGGGTCGTGGGATCGAGCCCCATGTTGGGCTCCACACTCTGGAGGGAAGTCTGCTGCAGATTCTCTCTCTCTTCCCTCTGCCCCTCCCCTCTTATGCTCTAAATAAATAAATAAATAAATAAATAAATAAATAAATAAATAAATAAATCTTAAAAAAAAAAAAACAACAAAAAACAGAAAAACCAGTGTAACAAAACATAACTCTATTCAGAGGGCAAAATAGTGGATAGATTGAGTTGGCTCTGTGGGAATGTTTTCCAAGATCGGGCAAGGAAAGCCTGGGAGTGCTCTTGGCCATGGAAGCTAAAACTGAGGGTAGGACAGGTATATAGTTAACAGTGTAGGCTTTGGAATCTACACAGACCTGAGTTTGAATTGTACTCTGCAAGATAATAGCTTTGTGACCTTGCAAAAGTTAGCCTCTTGAATTTGTTTTTTTGGGGGTTTGTTTCTTTTTTAATTGTAAAATGGCTACACTGTACCTCTGTAACAGGATTAGTACACAGATAGGAGGTCATGTTAGTACAATGTTTACACAGTCCTTGTACTAAGCACTCAGTATAAAAAAATATTTTTGAGATGCCAAGTGTTTTGAAAATGACTTCGAGAGTTAAACTCAGAGGAGGAACACAAAGCCAGCAGTTTCTAAGGGCTAAGAGCAAATACGTAAGCATTGCTGAAGAGATGTTTTCAGAGAATTGGGATCTGCCCTAAGAGCGCCTTCAGTTTCTTGGACTGTGATCTGACCAAGCTTTATACAGGTCCCCTAGAAGGAGGTGGAGTTGCCCTGAGGTTGTGACGATAACAAAACTGATGGAATATAGGATAAGCATAAAGGCAATAAGTAATAATTTCCTGCAGTGATTTTATCCCTGAAACACCCACAGTATCACTGATGCAACTATCCATAAATGCAAATGAAAATAAAAATTTTAAAACAACATTTAAAGAAATTACTTTAATGACAGAACTGTATGAAAATAATAGAACTCCCTAAGAAGTGTTAAACCAAATCTAGCTGTCTAATAAATTATAAATAGCTCTGTCTTTACACACATTTTTCTCTAGGGAGCAAATAGAGTTATTTACTTTCTATAAATATTCAGTATTCTTCAAAGTGTATTCCCTACAAAAATGTTAAAGTAATTGGGGGGTGGGGAGGGGCGTTAAGAAAGCACATTGCTTTATACCCATGCATATAACTATGTGATTTATATAATAAACGCAACCACACTAGCAGTATATTTTCTGGATGTTAATAGCCTGAAATTTCTTTTACTAGTAGCATTAATCAGTCAAGGATGGGTTATTTTATGGCCTTTAATGGCCTTTGTTGATAGATGGAGATTTTGTTTACAGATCATTCTTCATTGAACCGCCATACATTGCAAGCTATGTTTCTTAAGTGATGTTCTCAAAATACAAATTGCACTGCTGAGAATCTGTTCTCAGCTAAATTAAATTAGATAAATGCATTCTTTATGAAGCATAGGTAATGGAACAGTGTGCTAAAAATGTCTTTTCCTGAGACATTAGTGTAGAATGTCTTAAACCCACACAATTTTTCCTTAAGAAATATCTCTCTGCTTGTGTGCAAGTTTATGAGCCCACTTGTTGTTGTTCCAGAGTAATTTATGTAGAGTACATAACAGTTGAAGTTTACTTTATGATGTTTGACTATTATAATGGATATCTGCCTTCAGGTCACACATTACCAACAATTTTCATTTTTTAAAAATGAATGAAAGCAGAAGTGCCAATTTATATTTTCCAAATGTTTTAATGTTGAATATACTGAGAGTGCAGTGGCAAGAGTTTTAATAATTGTCACATTCAGTGTTTTGTTTCACAGAGAATAGTTGTTTATTGTTACCTTTGAGGGTATCATTATTTACATGCTTGTAATACATTATTATTGTTCGTTTTGGTTTTAATAATGTTTTGCTCACATAAGCCTTGTGCATTGAGTATAAAAGCTCAAAGTTTGGGTATGATTATATTACTTCAGAATACATTTTGATTCCCCAAACATAATGACTTTTAAAATCCCTACCTAGGGATTTAATGCGGGTTTTTGTCATTGTTGAGATTGAAATCCGCAATGGTAGAAATAAATGGCTGAGCCACACCAAATAGGTCATCCTTTCATTTAATTCAACGTGGAAGTTGGATTTTTAAGACAATTTAAATGCCTGGCTTCCCAATCTGAAATGGTGTGGTTAGCGGTGTCAGGCCGCACTCAGTCAGTAGGCCGTTGTCCCTAAATACCAGATTTAGGAAAGATTCTTTGCCCTAGGAGTATAAACTTTTTAAAGTTACTATTGATTTATTGAGATTATCTCATATTAATTCTAATATATTAAGATATAAATGTGAAAATCTCCATTACTCTCTAGTCCATCGCATTTCCTTACTGGAGAGTTTTTATGCTAAAGCAATTCTAATGCTAAGGATCAAGATTATTATTACTCTGAATCTGAAACTAGAATAAAGGTTGCATGCACACAAGTTGGCAAAATGTCCAAAAAATAAACATATGCTAGGATTTGAGGGGTCCCCGGGGACAGGGACCTGAGGTTCATGTATGCTTTCCCACTCTTATGCTGTTTGCTCATGCTTTTTCCATATTTAATAATTTCACACGCCGTCAGATATTTGGTGGCGGCAGGAAGTCAGGGAGAATGAGGAAATTTGCTCCAGGATCCTCAAACAAGATCACTAAATTTAGATAAGCCAGGTAATTACATCCCATCCATGGTATATTACATGTTGTACACATAAATTCTGTAATTAAATCTTATAATTATTTTGTGACTAGATCAATTCTATCGCATCATATTTTCAATTTGATGTATGTAAAAAAGTGTTAATTTATTAAATGAAAACATTTAAAGCAAGTTATTTTTACATTTTTCAACATCATTTTCATTTTTAAAAATTGCACTAAATCTTAAAAATATAAATAATCAGAGAGGGAGACGAACCATATGAGACTCTTGACTCTGGGAAAAAAACTGGGGGTTGCTGGAGGGGAGGTAGGTTGGCAGATGGGGTAATTGGGTAATGGACATTAAGGAGGGCATGTGATGTAATGAGCACTGGGTGCTATATGCAACTAATGAATCATTGAATGCTACATCAAAAACTAATGATGTACTATACGTTGGATAATTGAATTTAAATTTTAAAAAATTTAAAAAATATAAATAAGCTGAACAACTGAAAGATCCTGATACCATCTTAATAAATATCTCTCTCTTACACTGGTATAATCTCTCTCTTTTTTTGTTGTTTAACTCACTGTCTTTCTCTGGGTTTGCAACCACCCGCTATTTGGCCTTAGGGTAAGGACCCTCGGGAACTGTGAAATGAGAGCTTCAGACCAGTCGGGCTCTGTAACCAAAAACAGAGCATGTTAAAGTGCTTCTCACAAATCCTTCCTGTCATCCTTCCCTTAGAAATTCTGTTGTACTCTTGGTTTCTGATGTGACTTGACCTTGAGTTCTGACCAGCCTTTCAACAATCTGTTGGTATTCCCTGCCTTGGGAAGAAAAGATCACCTGACTTCTCTACTCACCTGACTTCCGGTCCCTTTTCCATACTGAGGTTCTTGATGGCTGATTCTCTTTGAGGACATTCCTTATTTTCCTTTCTCCAATCTGAACACTGGCCTGTCCCCTCATCTTGATCCTGACCCTTTGCTTCCATGTCTACGGCAGCACACAGTACCCCAACTTTCTGCCTTCTGTTTCCTTCTCTTCTTGAGACCAAGAGACAGTGATGTGAGTGCTGACCAAGAGACTTGTACTTACTCTTGGACGTCAGCATTGAAGATGATTGTTGTCGTCTGGGAAGGGTTCCTGGTAGCTGCCTTTCGAGTTCTTAGTCTGTCTTCCTCTGTGTCCCCATCCGAGGTCCACATTCTCTGGCAGCCCCCCACTTCCCCCCCCCCGGGTCAGGAATCGCACCTGCTCCAGCTTCTAGGGACTAGCTGGGCTACACATCGAGAATAAATCCCCCCAAAAAAACATGAAATGCAAAATTAAACAACGACTTTTCTTTCTATGCTTTTGTTTACTTAATTTTAACTTCCACATTGATAAGCTGAATATAACTTTTGACACTATTCACCATCCTTCCTATCAATAGAAGGAAATAACTGTGCATTATTTTGTGCACTGTATATTTCCCGCTGTGTCCACAAATGTAAAATGCTGCCATGAGGATTGATTCTCCTTAAGATAGTCTCAAGTTAAGGCCAAAGCGCTCTTGTTTGCACATTCATTGTCGTCACGCATTCTGGGGTGCATCTGCTGTTAGATGTAAACTGAGTTCTGATGAGGCTGGGCTGTGTTGGATGTAGTTGGGACTGACTGAGACATACTGATGTCATTTTTTAATGAAGACATAATGACAGGTTTAAAACATTGCTTTCCAGTGAATGATGACTGGAAAAGCTATTTGTTTCTTCACAGTTTTGAGGATAACATATTAACCTCAGTGGCATTTTAAAATAATTCAAATTTCTGGGGCACCTCGGTGGCTCAGTCAGTTAAGCATTTGACTCTTACTTTCACTCAAGTCATGATCTCAGGGTCATGAGATCAAGCCCCGCTTGAGGTGCTCTCTCTTCCTCTGCCCTCATCCCTCTCTAAGTAGATAAATTAAAAAAATAATAATAATAATTCAAGTATCTCAAATACTTAATATAGTACAACTCTAAGTTCCATTTTAATTTGTGTCGTATTTTTGTTTTTTATACAGCAGATTTTGGTATATTGTGTGTGTGTGTGCATGTGTGTATGTGTGTAATTTATTTAAAAAAATATTCTTGGGGCACCTGGGTGGCTCAGTTGGTTAAGCGTCTGCCTTCGGCTCAGATCACGATCTCAGGGTCCTGGGATTGAGCCCTGCTTCAGGCTCCCTGCTCAGTGGGCAGTCTGCTTCTCTCTCTCCCTCTGTTGGCCACTGCCCTTGTTTGTGAGCTCACTCACTCTCTCTCTCTCAAATAAATAAATAAATAAATAAAATCTTAAAAAAATATTCTGTAGTCGTATTACTTATCTATTGCTGCTGTAGTAAATCTAGTGGCTCACGATAACTCAGATGTGTCATTTGAGGGTTCTGTCAGTCACGTGTTAGACACAGGCTTCAGGGGCTAACATCAAGATGTTAGCAAGGCTGTGTTCCTTTCTGGAGACTCTAAGGGAGAATCTGTTTTCTCGGCTCTTCCAGCTTCTAGAAGCCACCTGCATTCCTTGGCTCCAGGCCCCCTCCTCCATTTCCAAAGCCAGCAATGTTGGATTTTCCTGGCTGTTCTTCTGCAATCATATCTCCCTCTTGGAGAATAGCCAAGAAAGCCTTACTACTTTCAAAGACTCATGTGATTAGTTAAAACCATCCCATACAGATAATCCAGGACAGTCTCCCTATCTCCCTAACCTTAATCACATCTGCAAAACAAGATACCATTGCTATGTATAGTAACATATTCACTGGTCCCAGGGAGTAAGGCATGGATATTCCAGAGACTTTTTTTTTTTTGTCAAATAACCCAAACTTTAATTCCTGTAGTAGTTTTTATACATTCACCTTTAGTATGGTGTAGTATATAAGCAGTCTTTGTCAATTGTGAGAAAAAATTTCATTTTCATTTCACAAAGTTCAATATAATTAGCAAACCATATTAACTCCTAATTTTTTCTTCCAACTTTTATTTAAATTCCAGTTACTTAACACACAGCATGATATTAGTTTCAAGTGTAGGATTTAGTGCTTCATTAGTTACATACAACACCTGGTAAACATAAGGACAAGTGCACTCCTTTACCCCCATCACCCATTTAGTTCATCCTCCCACCCACCTCTTTCGATCAACCCTCAGTTTGTTCTTTAGAGTTAAGAGTCTGCTTAATGGTTTGCCTCTCTCTCTTTTTCTATTTTGTTTCCCCTGTGCTCATCTGATTTGTTTTTTAAATTCCACATATGAGTGAAATCATGTATTTGTCTTTCTCTGGCTGACTTATTTCGCTTAGCATAATACACTCTAGCTCTACCCATGTTGTTGCAAATGGCAAGTTTTCATTTTTTGATGGCCGCATAATATTCCATTGTGTATATACCACATCTTCTTTATCCATTCATCAGTTACTGGACATCTGGGCTCTTTCCATAGTTTGGCTATTGTTGATAATGCTGCTATAAATATCAGGGTGCATTTATCCCTTCAATTCAAACCAGTATTTTTGTATCTTTTGGGTAAACACCTAGTAGTGCAATGCTAAATCATATGGTAGCTCTATTTTTAACTTTCTGAGGAATCTCCATACTATTCTCCAGAATGACTGCACCAGCTTGCATTCCCACCAACAGTGTAAGAGGGTTCCCCTTTCTCTGCATCCTCTCCAACATCTGTCATTTCTTGTCTTTTTGATTTTAGCCATTCTGACAGGTGTGAAGTGATATCTCATTGTGGTTTTGATTTGTAATTCCGTAAGGATGAGTGATGTTGAACATCTTTTCATGGGTCTATTAGCCATCTGTATGTCTTCTTTGGAAAAATCTATATTTGTGTCTTCTGCCGATTTAGGAGACCATTATTTTGCCTACCGTGCTAAACATCTGTGTTTAGAGGTTTTAGGCATCTGCCCTCTAGCTGGCTGTTCAGGCTGAAATAGAGAAGAATCCAATATGTAGGTATGTATATATAAATATATATACATTTCCCTCTATCAATGAGATTAAAAAATATCCACTGCTTATGTCACTGAATATTTACCACCTATGTATATCTATAAATAATATTCTGAGTTTTTAGCTGTTTCCCAAATGTAGTAAGAGGAAGGTTTTTTTAAAATTTTGTTTCTGTTTCTGTGTTTTAGTTTTGTTTTTCTTTTTTCATAGTAGGTAGTCACATGGTAATGTAGGGCTATATGGTGCAAAGTGTTTTCATGCAAATTAACTTATCAGATTCTTACAACAATCCCTTGAAGTAGGCAAAACAAGTTTTATTGTGTTTTCTCTGCCTTTAACAAATCAGGATTTTCAACAGATCAGTAAATATATCTTAGAGTCACATAGCATCTAACGTTGTGGGACTTTTCACTGCTATTATTATAGCATATCCAATTAACTTTCTTGGGAAAGACAATTCTTCAAAGAGGATATTTGACTGCCAGGAGTGTTTAAACCATTTTCATAACGTTCGCCTTGAATACTTGAAAAACTCTATACTCAAAATAATGCTATATATATCCGAGATAATAAATGATGGAGCCAAGGAAATTACCAAAGTCATCCAAAACACCTAATTTAAGCAGGAGGTAATTTTTGGACCAATAGAGCAGATCTAATGGACACTGAGAAAGGATGGAATCAGCCCAAGTTTTGGAGTCAGGCAATTGAATTTCAGCTTAGGGTTCTATCACTTCTTATTTATATTACTTTGGGCAAGTTGGTTACATTTTTTCTACCTTGAGTTTTAAGTTAATAAGATGAGTTTGATAATATTTGGTGGTTGTGTGGGCACAAAATATCTTAAATGGTTTGGTTAAAAAAAATATGTGCCCTAAATTGCAAAAATTATTAAAATAATGCTTAATAACACTTAATGACTTTTTTATCTAGGAAAAAAAAAAAAAACAAATCAAGCAGCCCTGCTGTTTTAGGACACTTCTTATTGTCCAGGAATATATAACTACTGGCAACAGAGAGGATAGCAACATTGAGAATGAGATGTGTAAGTATTGGCTTGAAGGACGTGAAAAAGTCAGCAAATTTGATTTCTTGGGGAAGGGTGTTCCAGGGAGAGGGAACAGCAGAGTTTGATGTGCGGGAGTGAAGAGCCGAGATAATGCAGCTAGAGTAGGTGAGGGAAGGTAGACTCCTGGGAGGTGACAAGAGAGATGGAGGGTGGGATCTTTGAGATAGTGGGGGAGGTATCATGTCTCCGTCTCCTTCAAGCCATCCCTTCGGAAAAAATACTTACTGAGTACTCAGGTTTGGGATATATCAGTGAACAAAACAACAATTCTATGACTTTCTCAAACTCCTGAAATGTATTTGAAAATAGTCCCTAGTTTATCGCATCACCATTTTCTCTCACTAGCAAGTGGCCACTCTGGGTTTTTCTGCAGAGTATGGTGCATTGCTGATTTTTCCCAACATAACCATATATTGCCTTACAGATAATTAAGATTGTTCTATCTTTAATAACATTTTCCTGCTTATACTAAACGGTGTTGTAAACAATCAAACACAAAAAAATTCCAGCAATGCTTGCTTTGCGAGGGATTACAAAAATGACAATGTAAGTGAAGAACATACAAACTAATCGTAATCAATGGGAACCATTATGATTGTTCCATAACCTTTACATTTTTTTGTAAAAGGTTTTTAAAATAGTTTACTGTAACTTATAGATTTATAAGGAGCTTTTAAAAATAGTAAAATTAATATTTAGCACACTTGTTTTCACCAATAAGTAAAAAAAAAATAGTCATCTTTTTTTCTGACTTTCAACTCAAATTTTACTTCCAACTTCACTATTAGCATTATCATTCTCCGTGTCTCAGCTGCACTTTCATGTTTGCTGGCCAGTTCTCTTTCGATTTCATTAAATTTAAGAACTCAAGTTTTTCTAAAAAACATATTAAGAGGGGGCACCTGCGTGGTTCAGTCTGTTAAGTGTCTGCCTTCAGCTCAGGTCATGATCTCAGGGTCCTGGGATGGAGCCCCACATCGGGTTCCCTGCTCGGCAGGGAGCCTGCTTCTCCCTCTCCCTTTGCCCCTCCCCCTGCTTGTGCTCTCTCTCTCTCAAATAAATAAATAAAATCTTTTTTTAAAAAAAGCATATTAAGAGTAGGGCACCTGTGTGGTATAGTCACTTAAGGAACCGATTCTCAATTTTGGCTCAGGTCATGATCTCAGGGTCCTGGGATAGAGCCCCGCATGCGGCTCCCTGCTCAGTGGGGAGTGTGTTTGAGCTTGAGGATTCTCTCTCTCTGCAAACCACCACCACCCCCACCCACCCCGGCATGTGCATGTGTGTGCTCAGTCTTTCAAAATAAATAAATAAATAATAAATAAATAAATTTAAGAGCAGTTTGGATAGTGCCTGGTTTCTTCTCATCTTTCAGGCTATTATATAGAGGGCATCTTTTCTATGCCTTGACAAATTGTCATAATCGTAATTTGAAACAGCTTCCCATACTTACCTTTTGTGCTTTAAATGTTATGAAGTATCTCTGTGAGTTCCTTTAAAGTTTTTGGTTTTGGTTTTGTGTGTGTGTGTGTTTTTTTTTTTTTTTTTTTTGGCTGGGGTGTGAGATTTTGGGTAAAGAACATGAGCAAAGGTTGTACTTTATGAAATTATTCACAATTAATATGCCATGGAAACTGGAATTTGAACTTGTCATTGGAGAACTGGTGTAATTGGACTAAACAATTGGGCTGCCATAAGAAAATGTCATAGAGTGGTGTTTTAATAACTAAATCTATTTTTTTTGCAGTCCTAGAAACTGCAAGTCCCAGTGATGGGTTCTTGGGATGCTCATGGCTGCCTTCTCACATTGCCCTTTCTCTGTGCTCTCACGGAGGAAAGAGAGGGAAAGGAAGCAAACTCTCTAGGTTTCTTACAGTTGACACTGATCCCACCTCAAGAACCCTGCTCTCATGATTTCATTTAAACCTAATTACTTCTCAGAGGCCCCATCTCCAAATACCAGGACACTGGGAGTTATGTCTTCAACATTGAATGTTGAGGGGATACCATTCAGTCTGTATCTCATGGTGTAAGGGAGTTGTGTGGGTAATGAGGATATGATGGTACCAAGGGGTACCATCAGTTTTATTAATCCTACTCTCCCCTCTTGGGATGTGACTATCTTTGCATAAATCCATTGGGTTTTTCTCCGTAGCATCAGATTAGCTCACTTGTGTATTTGAGGCAGAGATGAAGTGGCTATTTTTCAGATCTCAAGTGCTCTACCCACAGGAAAGCAATATTATATTTTCATTTAATGAGCTTTAGCACATGACCAATTAAGAAGATAATTGAATGGAGCTAATCAATAAAAAGCAAGAGCTCGCCTCTGGGAACTTGCTGAAGTTGGTCACAGCTCTTATCTGTCATGTTATCTGTTAAGCTGATAGTGCCAATGGGTGGAAAAGTACTGACTAGTAATTGTACATATTTGGTATGCTCCTGTTTTAAAATTGCTTTTTTCAAACTACATATTGCTAGGAGGACTGATGATGCTGATACCATGAGAATGAAGCCATTGGTTAACCTACAACTGTCAGATTGTTATTAAAGAAGGCCAAGTAAAAAAAAAAAAAGAAAGAAAGAAATTTCTTTTCTTTAGTTATTAACATCTGCTCTGAGGGTTAGCTTTAATTACTGTAAGGAAACTTCCCTTATTTTAAGGTAGGGGGTCAGCCACTTAGTGAAGGATAGCTTGTTTAGTACTTTTGTTCAAAAGTTTAATAAAGGCTGAGTTTTAAAATGTTCAGCTCCCCAAAGGAACTGGAGATCTCTGCCTCTCTTAGGTGGAAAATGGTAATTCATAGGAAACTGCTATATTGGGAGTCCCAAAATCAGGAGCTGGAAAATCTCACAGGATTGATGTCCCAATTAAAGTAGCTAAGCTCACAGTTGGGGTGTACATTGGGTGGCTTATTTAAACTACACCTGTAGGGCAACCAACTTGTGTGGGTCATTTGCAGCTTCTAAGAGACTTACAGAACCTATATATCTAGAGTTCCAGAAAAGTGGCTTTCTTCAATCAGGCCTTAGATTTAAGTGTATTTGCATATTGCTCTTGGGATATTTGTAGCTGTGTGATTTGGTATATTTTATATTTTAATGCTGTAAACATATATGTGTGTGTGTGTGTGTATTTGCTAATTAGATTTTCATAGAGCAGAAGAAAACCTACTATTTGTTCAGTGCATTCTAGTATTTGTAACGGTTCCTGATATTCCCTTTTTTCCTTGTCTTTTTCTGTTTGTTTTATTATTTGAAAGTAGCTATTTTTTCTTTATATGAGTAGACTCTCATTGCTAACAGACAGTTGACTGGATTCCTTTTCTTCATAGCCATGGTTTTAAAGTATTTCCAGTCACTCCTCACAGGTGTCCACCAGCACAGCTCCATCCCCACACAGGCAGCGAGTTGGAGCAAGGGAGCTTAGATGCTGGACTGAGACAGGGAATACAGACAAGGCGATGTAGGAATACCAGAAGAAGAGACGTGAATTCAGGAAGAATAAAGAGAAAGTCTACAAATTACTAAAGCAGAAGAAGACAGTGAAATGGTACAAGGAAAAAAGATACAAAAAGACCTTATTGTAGAGAACATATTTCCCATGAAAACAGATTTAAGGGATAATTTTATCAGTATTGTAGTATTTTTAAGTCTTGCTTCATCTATCTAAGCTTTGAGAAAATACTATTAAGAGTGTTTGCAATCTTTTTAAAAGAAGTGGTTCTGTTTCTAAATCATTTCTCATGCAATAATAATGAGGTGAATGACAAATTCCCAATTAAAATAGAAGCTTTTTTTCTATTCTAAGAGATCTGTATCTTTATGGTTATTTGTATATCTTTATATCCTAAATGAAAGCACATATGGTACACTAATATCTTATGATCAAATATCTTCCTATTGAAATTTTAGTTCATTCTTAATTTATAATGATAAAACAGGTACTTACATTTAGGTAATACTTTTTTCTACCATTTTAACTTAAAGTATAGTTGTAGCTAAGTAGATTCACCTTTGAAGAGATAGTGGGCAGGTATTGAATATACCTTAGGAGTGTCTATTTTCACACATCTGTACTGTGATAGCAGACAATAAAATCAAGTTCTTTCCCTTCCAGACTTATAGATGAGGTCGATAATTGAAGCAAGTTATATAGTTGATTAGCATATGGACTTTTTTTTTTTTTAAGGTAATTCTTGAGTGCTTATGATCTCACCTACTACCATGTTTGGAGTTCCTGTATGTGTGGATACTATTATGTCCACAAGTTTTAACCTTTCCCATCTGTAGGTCAAAGAATGAAACACTGATCAACTGTAATATTCCTTGTTAGTACGTAACTCTCTCTGTTCATTTTAGTATTATCTATATGCCCACACCTACACTGTAGCTATGAATTATCTTTAATTTTGACCTGAGTGTGAAAAGGTAACAAAGAAACAACATTCCAAGTAGTAAAATAACATGCAGGAAAAATGCAGTTATCCAAGTAGCACAGTAAAAGTAAACAAAAGAAATTTTAGAAAACATTTGAGTTTTTCAGTTTCTTGGTATAATAATCTATATGTTATGCCCATTGGGTCAAATTTGTTATTATACAGATCAATATTACATGTCAGTATTTGGTCTGTTTGATCTATCAAAAGCATGACTTCACTTATGTACATTTTAAAAAAGCAAAATTAGCCTACATATTATTTAGAAATGCAGACATTGTAGTGTATCAGATGACATAAGTAATGAACAGCATGAAATTCAGGGTAGTGCAGGAAATAGTAGGTGAAGGATTTTGAGGTACCAGCAATGTTCTATTTCTTGGGTGACATACATTTTAAAATTTGAGTTTTATTATATAAACAGTAAATAGAAAGGCATACTGTTTTGTGTGCATACTTTTTTTTTTCATAAGAAAAACATGATTAAAAGAGTGTATATAATTATGATGAGAAAAGTGGTATCTTGGTTGTGACCTAACAACATAGAGATCCTTTGCTGGATTGCAGGTTTACTAGTTAATCATTTCATACCTGATGTCACTGAATCACTGAAGCTGCACCTTTTACCAATCACAGATTCAATGATATAATCAGATGATCAAAGGGAATTTAACAATTTTTATGCAAGTGGAATAGTGTTGTTTTACATGATCATAAAGATATGCCTTTATTTTTTATTTTTTTTTTTTAAAGATTTTATTTATTTATTTGACAGAGAGAGACACAGCGAGAGAGGGAACACAAGCAGGGGGAGTGGGAGAGGGAGAAGCAGGCTTCCCGCAGAGCAGGGAGCCCGATGCGGGACTCGATCCCAGGACCCCGGGACCATGACCTGAGCCGAAGGCAGTCGCTTAACCAACTGAGCCACCCAGGCG
>NC_138374.1:74340945-74365335 GCF_054177405.1 Leptonychotes weddellii | reverse complement strand
TAAAGATATGCCTTTAATAGTAAGCATTCCCCTTTTCTTTACAAAGGTAGAAAACCGAAAGTTTAGGGGTACTTGGGTGGCTCAGTTGGTTAAGTGTCCAACTTTTGATTTTGACTTTTTTTTTTTTAAAGATTTTATTTATTTATTTGACAGAGAGATAGAGAACACAAGTAGGCAGAGGGAGAGGGAGAAGCAAGCTCCCCGCAGAGCGGGGAGCCCAATGCGGGACTCGATCCCAGGACGCTGGGATCATGACCTGAGCCGAAGGCAGCTGCTTAACCGACTGAGCCACCCAGGTGCCCCGACTTTTGATTTTGGCTCAAGTCATGGTCTCAGGGTCCTGGGATCAAGCCCAGTGTGGGACTTCTCACTCAGTGGAAAGTCTCTTTGAAGATTCTATTTTACCGTCTCCCTCTGCCCCTCCCCCATCCATGTGCAGTCTCTCTCTCTCTCTCTAAAATAAATAAATAAATCTTAAAAAAAAAGAAAACAAAGTTTACACTTTCAAAAGAAAACCCTTAAAAAATGACATTAACAAACAACATAATTAATGAAATATGTAAGGAAAAATAAAATGTTTGGAAAATACCCCAAGTAATAAGGCCTGTTAATATTATCATGTATTTTTTTTAGTGGTCTGTAGTCTATCAAGTAATCTACATGTATATATGTATATGTTAATCCCAAGATCAATACAATATATCTTGTATTATATAGGTAAGTATTTTAATCCTCACTGCACAGATGACAAAACTGCGGTGACATGAATCCCTGTATTACATTGCACATAAATGGCATAATTTAGATGTAAAGAAGTATTTCTGACTTCAAAGATGTCAGCTTTTTAAAGATTTTATGTATGTATGTATGTATGTATTTATGTTTGAGAGAGAGAGAATGTGAGTAGGGGAAGGGGCAGAGGGAGAGGGACAGAGAGAATCTCAAGTAGACTCCCTGCTGAGCACAGAGCCCAACATGGGGCTCAATCTCATGACCCTCAGATCATGACCTGAGCCAAAACCAAGAGTCAGATGCTTAACCAATTGAGCCACCCAGGTGCCCCCAAAGATGTTAGGTTTTAAAGTGCAATGATAAAAATATAATTATCAAGAAATCTTTGAATAACAGAATAAATGTTCACTAGACTTACCTCCTTATATATAAAATGAAGATCCCATACTTTAAGAGAATATAGGAATAAAATTTTAAATTGTAGAATGTTTTTAAATTCCCTGAATAAACCCCATCTATTTAATTCCAGTTGTCCTGAAACACCAGTTATCCTAAAACACAGACACTAGATTTCAGAATGCTGTCTTAGAGTCCAGTTTTTATAAGGGGATATATTTTTCCTTAAAAAAGCAAACAAGCAAAAGAAACCTTTAGAGCCTTCATGGTTGTAAACAGATCTTGCTATGTCTTTTGGAAAGATTTCTGTTGTTTCAGTTGTGGTTGTTTTAATCTGACAACTCTAGACAAAATGCTTCTTGATAATTAAACATTTGACATCACTTTTTCATTTTTTCCCTTCTGAGATGACTTAACCTAAGGATACCAGTCTTTTGGAGTTTGCTTTAGTTGTTATTTTATTAACTTTTATTTTCAAAGCAGTGGAGAGAATGGGAAAAAAAAATGAAAGGACCAACTTATGGCAGGAGAGTTGACCCCAAACTGTTTAAGTTTGAGATAAGAACATAATCTCTATCACAGCAAGTACTTTGCCCCAGAACTTTATCCATAAGGACTGGAATATATATACTGAGTGAATGAATATATAAACTAGATTATACTACTCCTGAAAATGCATGTAACTGTAGATCTTGAAGAATCCATGAAGGTTAGAGACTTCATAAAGACATTATATTTAAGAGGCATTCACCAGGTAATGCTATTTTGTACTCAGTCTCCTGAGTCAGACATCAAAATAGTGGAGTAAAGCTGTACAGAGAGGAGTCCTGTTGAGGTTAGGTATACTAAATACATTTCAACTTAAAATATTTTCAATTCACGATCTGTTTACTGGGACATAATCCCATGGTAAATTGAGGAATATCTATACTTCCAACCCAAGAAATTGTTCAGAGTCAGGTTTTCTTCAGTGTTATAACTCTGATGACTAGAATTTTCATAAGTACTGTATCAAACATAAAATGTAGCTCTTTAAGATTACAATTGCTAGAACTTTATTTTACACAGATGTATTTATTTTTTGGGATTGAGTTTGTTGACTACTTATTTGGAAAGCTTATACTTACATAGTTCCAAAGCAAAATGTAAAATAGTTAAAATTTCAAAAAAAGATTTGTTTCATCTTTGATCAAGATCTTTGTCAGCAGAAGGAAAATCACATTGATATTTTCCAAAAAAGGAATGGAATTTATTACACAAATGCATTTACTATGGCCATTCAACTTTTGGTACTAGCTGAAGATCTCATTTAAGTATTTCCAAATCATTTATGCAATTCTAATTATGTAGAGAAGAGGGAAGGATAAATGGGCTTTTAAAAATGTTTTAGATTAAGTTCTTATGGAAAGGTTTAACTGTTCCCCACTAGCCTTCAACAACTAAGGAGCTACACAATACTTTTATATATTTATTTCCTTCTGACCAGAAAACTGACAACAGCTGACAAATTTGGAATACAGAATAAAGTAGTTTCTTGATTTGAACATACTATGTTTACTATTATTATTATATATATATTTCTTTACTTTGAGATTTATTTAAATTCCAGTTAACATACAGTGCAATATTAGTTTCAAGTGCACAATATAGTGATTCAACACTTCCATACATCACCCTGTGCTCATCAACAAGTGCACTCCTTCATCCCCATCACCATTTCACCCATCTGCCCACCCACCTCCCCTCTGGTGACCATCAGTGTGTTCTCTATAGTTAAGAATCTGTTTCTTGGTTTGCCCCCTCTCTCTTTTTTCCCCTTTGCTCATTTGTTTTGTTTCTTAAATTCCACGTATGAGGCAATCGTATGGTATTTCTCTTTCTCTGACATATTTTGCTTAGCATAATATACTCTAGCTCCATCCATGTCATTGCAAATGGCAAGATTTCAATCTTTTTAATGGCTGAGTAATATTCCATTTTGTGTGTGTGTGTGTGTGTGTGTGTGTGTGTGTGTGTGCATGCACATATACATCTAGCGCCTCTTCTTTATCCATTCATCAGTGGATGGACACTTGGGCTGTTTCTATAGTTTGACTATTGTAGATAATACTGCTATAAACATTGGGGTGTTTTACCTCTTTGAATTAGTACTTTTGTATTCTTTGGGTAAATATTTAATGGTGCAATTGCTGGATAATGCAGGATAGTTCTATTTTTAACTTTTGAGGCATCCCATAATGTTTTCCACAGTGGCTGCAACAATTTGCATTCTGACCAGCATTGCAAGAGGGTTCCTTTTTCTCCGCATCCTCACCAACATCTGTTGTTTCTTGTGTTGTTGATTTTAGCCATTCTGACAGGTGTGAAGTGATATCTCATTGTAGTTTTTATTTGTATTTCCCTGATGATAAGTGATGTTGAGCATCTTTTCATGGGTCTGTTGGCCATCTGCATATCTTCTTTGGAAAAATAGCTATTAATGTTTACTGTTATTATTTTTAAACATGGGGGTTAATTCTTAAATCTCAGGAGACGATTCATTAAAAATATTTGCTAGAATCATCCCATTTAGCATTTCCTATAAGGTTAATAGTTCTGAAAGATTTCCTTTAAATTAAAATACAGTATGTTTGGGGCGTCTGGGTGGCTCAGTTGGTTAGGCGACTGCCTTCGGCTCAGGTCATGATCCTGGAGTCCCGGGATCGAGTCCCGCATCGGGCTCCCTGCTCAGCGGGGAGTCTGCTTCTCCCTCTGACCCTCCCCTCCCCATGTTCTCTCTCTCATTCTCTCTCTCTCTCTCAAATAAATAAATAAAATCTTTAAAAAATAAAAATAAATAAAATACAGTATGTTTAATCAAATTCCCAAATATCAGAATGTTGGAGAAAGTAGTTTCTTTACCAATCATGATACTCATATTGATAGAAATGATTAATGGTACCACATTAATTGAAATAAAGGGTGATTTGTATGCCCAAGACCAATGGCTCTCTATTCTTGTGGGGCATAAAAACTCCATTTAGAGATTTTTCAAGAAATACATGCTCGGGTTTACTTCAGCAATTCAGAAAACACTTCAGAAAGTATAAGGAGTATACAAGTTAAAATTTTATAAGGCTCCACAGATGATTCTAATATGCACCAAGGTTGGGAACCATTGTGATCAAGTATAAAACATTCCAAAATGTCCATAAATCTGCCAAAGTAATGCATGGAAGTTTTATGCAATTTTAGTTTATATTAATTTAACTTGGCTTAATTTAATCTAATCATGGGGTATCTGGATGGCTCATTTGGTTAAGCATCTGCCTTCGGCTCAGGTCATGATCCCAAAATCAAGCCCCGCATCAGTTTTGCCTCTCAGTGGGGAGTCTGCTTCTCTCCCTCTACCCTTCACCATGCTTGTGCTCTCTCTCTCTCTCACATACACACACACAAATAAATAAATGAAATCTTAAAAAAAAAAAAAAACAACCTTATAATCTATTCATGACATGCTCTTCAGAAGGACTCATCAGGGCTCTGGGTAAACTGTTAGAATACTCGTGGAAGAGGAATTGTTCTGGAAGCCAGAAGCTAAAGAATCCCTTCACCCATGGAACTCCTCTGAGTGAGAAAGGTGCCTGGAGGAGAGGGTCTACCACCAAAACTGAGCCAGGACCCATGTATGCAGGGTCATCTGACCTGTGGATTGGTTCCTGTAAGGGCTCTAAACCAGAACTAGATCCTAATAAGAAATCACTATAGAAATGGCTGGCCTTGAACTTCATCTCTATAACTTGAGAGTTCTTGGTTTTCATGGAGTAATGATATGTGATCAATTAAACTTGACATGTTTTTTCTGCATTCTCTCCAACACAGAATTTTATGATCAGAGGATACCTCAAGGCACTTTTTGAGCCCTGCATTTCTGACAAGAGAACCGTTGACATTTGTATATTAACTTGCCTTCACATTAATCTTAAAAGCATTGAAGTCTTGGAACAGGGTGGGCCAAGGAAGACAAGTCAAGAAAATTAATTTTTTTTTTCTTCAGACCCTCCAGGGCCCCTCTCTTAGCTCCTTCGGCCTTGGCTGCATGTCAGTCTCCCAGGTTTTGAGGCATCAATCCAGACTTTTTTTTCATCTTTGTATCAGAATTTCCAAGAGGAAAATAATTTAATCAACTCTATTAGATTGCACACTCCTCGGGACAGGACTACCAATATATTTTTTTGCCAAATTCTTGACATAGAGTGGATATTCAAAAATATTACTTGCAAAAAAAAATATTACTTGCAAGAATGGATGGATTCTTTAAAATGTAAATTCTTGATTGCACTAAATATTTTATGTACGCAACACCTTAGGTCCAAGGGATATGATTCAAGGTTTTGATTTGAGAGGCCGAGTGGGAAGGAGAGAAGTAAGATAGGGTAATCACACTGATCACTAACAGAACTAAAATATGTTTGGAAAACAGCTTGATATGTTACCACACCATAATTTTTGAGAGTGATGTGGACCATAATGTGTTGATCAATTTCTAAGGTTCTTTTTTTTTTCAGGATCTGGATGCAACTTTCTAATTTTTGACATTTTCTAAGACTGATAGAGTCTGATTGAATTCCCTCCACTTGAAAACTCATAGGAAAAGCACTGTTAAGACCTACAAATCACCTAATAATTCTTCTCTTTGATAACTTTATGACATTAACAAAGATTATAGACCAAGAAGGCCTTGCCATGAAGCATGGCAGTGGGAGGCTTTATTCACCTTCCTTTTCACTTCCCACAAGTTGTCTTTAAGTGACCAATTATCATGTGTAGGACATAATCTCACCTTTGAAGGAAGATGCCACAAGTCCAGTATTTTCATACTAGCTTAATATTTATTTCCTCAAGTTCTGGTTTTAAACTTAATCCCTAACCAAAAGAGGAATCCAAATATCCAATGTTGATTTTTGTAAGAAGTGGGCCATTTGGTACCCAAACCATATGTTCTATAGTTCTAATTCATGAAAAGAGGTGATAGAAAGACTTCTGTTTCAAAAAATTAATAAGCATTAAATAGCTACTAGCAATGCATCCTTTCATTATAGTGTACTTATGTTCATGGCACTGCTGATGTAATACATTTTAAATCAATAATATGCACAAGAGCTAACAGAACATATTACATTTTATAGCAAGTTTTATACCAAAATACTGCCCAAAAGGGATAATTGAATTGACATTTCATGTTCCTTGGATACATGGAAAAGCAATTCTACATCAGCAAAAGAAGATAAGTAAAAATAAACATAACAAACTTACTTAGAATTTTAGGGCTTGTTTGTTTGTTATTTTATTTTTTTTAAACATTTTATTTATTTATTTGACAGAGAGATAGAGAGCACAAGTAGGCAGAGCGGCAGACAGAGGGAGAGGGAGAAGCAGACTCCCCGCGGAGCAGGAAGCCTGACGTGGGGCTTGATTCCAGGACCCTGGGATCACGACCTGAGCCGAAGGCAGATGCTTAACCGACTGAGCCACCCAGGCGCCCCTGTTTGTTTGTTTTTTAAATAGTGAGGTTAAAGAAGAGACAGCAATAGAATAATAGTAGGGGACTTCAGTACCCCACTTTCTTTCTTTCTTTTTTTTTTTTAAAGATTTTTTAAATTTTTATTATTTATTTGACAGAGAGACACAGCGAGAGAGGGAACACAAGCAGGGGGAGTGGGAGAGGGAGAAGCAGGCTCCCCACAGAGCAGGGAGCCCGATGTGGGACTCGATCCCAGGACCCTGGGATCATGACCTGAGCCGAAGGCAGTCGCTTAACCGACTGAGCCACCCAGGCACCCTTTTTTTTTTTTTTTTTTAAAGATTTTTGCCGAGCAGGGCTCAATCCCAGGACCCTGGGACCATGACCTGAGCCGAAGGCAGACGCTTAACGACTGAGCCACCCAGGTGCCCCTAGTACCCCACTTTCAACAATAGTTAGAAAGTCAATGAGGAAAAACTGTATTTAAAGTACATGTTAGAGCAGGTGTAACTAACAGGCACAAACAGAACCTTCCATCCAACAGCACAGACTGCACAGTCTCCTCAAGTGCACATGGCACATTCTCCAGGTTAGATCATGTGTGAAGCCATAAAACAAATTTTAATAAAACTTAAGATTGAAGTCACATCTGACATATTTTATGACCACAATGGTATAAAACTACAAATGAATTAGAGAAGAAAACATAAATTTTACAAATATGTGGAAATTAAACAGCATGCTCCTGAACAACCATTGTGTTAAAGAAGACATCAAAAGGGAAGTCAAAAAATAGTTTGAAAAGGAAAATGGAAATACAACATACCAAAACTTATGGGATACAGCAAAAGCAGTACTAAGAGGGACACTTAGAGTGATAAACATCTACATTAAGAAAACTAAAGATTATAAATATACAACCTAACATTACACTTCAAGGAACTAGAAAAAGAAGAAAAACTAAGCTCAAGGTAGTAGAAGGAAGCAGAAATAAATGAAATGGGAACTAAAATACAGTAGGAATGGGTAATAAAAATAAAAGCTCCAAATCATTTTTGAAAGGATAAAACAAAATTACATAATAAATAAATAAACAAAAGACAAACCTTTGGCTAGACTAAGGGAAAAAAAAGAAGCTGCAAATAAATAAAATTAGAAATAGAAAAAGAGACATTACAACTGATAACACAGAAATACTAAGAATCATATGAAACTACTATAAACAGTTATATGCCAACACACTAGATAACCTAGAAGAAACGGATCAATTCCAAGAAACATACAATCTAACAAGATTGAATTATGAAGAAAGAGATAATCTGAATAGACCGTTAACAAGGAGATTGAATCAGTAATCAAAAACTTCCCAACAAAGAAAGGTCCGGTAGAAGATGGCTTCACTGATAAATTCTACCAAACATTTAAAGAATAATTAATACCAATCCTTCTCAAAACTCTCCTAAAACATAGAAGAGGAGGGAACACTTCCAAACTCATTTTAGAAGGCCAACATTATCCTGATACCACAGCCAGACAAGGACACCATAATGAAAGAAAATTACATGCTACTATCTCTGATGAACGTAGATGCAAAAATTCTCAACAATGTATTAGCAAACCAAATTCAGTAGTAAAAGTAGTTAAATAAATCAATAGCCACAATCTAATGGGATATATTTTTGAGATGCAAGAATATTTCAACATACACAAATCAAAAAACATGATATACCACAATCACAAAATGAAGAATGAAAATCATAAGATCATCTCAGTAGATGCAGAAACAGCATTTGACAAAACTTAACATGAAAGATAAAAACTCAACAACTTAAGAATAGATGGAATATATTTTAACATAAGGGCCACAGCTAACATCTTACTCGGAAATAAGGCAAGGATGCCTAGTCTCACTGCTGTTATTCAGCATAATACCAGAAGTCCTACCCAAAACAATTAAGCAAGAAAAAAGATAAATAAATAAAAGGCACCCAAATCAGAAAGGAAGAAGTAAAATTGTTGCTGTCTCCAAATGACATGATGTTATATATGGAAAACCCAAAACACTGCACCAAACAGCAACAACCAAACAAGCAAACAGAAACCAGAACTAATCAACAAAGTGAAGTTTCAGGATACAAAATAAGTACACACAAATCTGTTGTATTTCTATACAGTAACAATGAACTATCAGAAAAAGAAATTAAGAAAACAATCCCATTTACACTTGCATCAAATTTTTATTTATTTATTTGAGAGAGAGAAAGCATGAGCCTGCATGCCCTTGAGAGCAGGGGGAGGGACAGAGAGGGAGGGAGAGGGACAAGAAGACCCCAGGCTGAGTGTGGAGACCAATGCAGGGCTGATCTCAGGACTCTGAGATCATGACCTGAGCTGAAACTGACTGAACCATCTCCCTGCATCAAATATTATTAAAATGTCCATTCTACTCAAAGCAATCTACAGATTCTGTGCAATCCCTATCAAAATTCCAATGGCATTTTTCACAGACATAGGAAAAACAATCCTAAAATTTGTATTGAATCAATAAAGACCTCAAATAACTGAAACAATCTTAAGAAGGAAGAACAAAGCTGGAGGAATCACACGCCTTGATTTCAAACTATCTTAGAAAACTGTAGTAATCAAAATAGTATGGTTTTGCCCGAAATAGACACCTAGATCAATAGAACATAATAGAGAACCCAAAAATAAACCCACACATATACAATCAATTAATTTTTGGCATGGAGCCAAGAATATATGATGGGGAAAGGACAGTCTCTTTGATGAATGGTGTTGGGAAAATTGTATATCCACCTGCTAAGAATAAAACATCATCCCTATCTTATAGCATATACCAAAATCAACCCCAAATGGATTAACTAACTGAATTAATACCTGAAACTATAAAATTCCTCGATGAAAAATATAGGGGGTAAGCTCCTTGTCACCACACTTGTCAGTTTGTGTGTTTGTTCTTGACACCAAAAGCAAAGGTGATGAAAGCAAAAATAAAGAAGTAGGTCTACATCAAATTAAAAAGCTTTTCACAGCAAAGGAAACCATCTACAAAATGAAAGGCAACCTATGGAATGGGGTAAAATATTTGCAAGCCACGTATCCAAAAAGGGGTTAATTTTCAAAATATACAAGGAACTCATACAACTTAATAGCAAAATAAGAAATAACTCAATTAAAAAATGAGCAAACGACCTGAAAACACATCTTTCCAAAGAAGACATGCAAATGGTTAACAGATACATGAAAAGGTGCCCAGCATACTACTCATCAAAGAAACACAAATCAAAACTACAATGGGATACCACCTCACACCTATTAGAATGGCTGTTATCAAGCAGCCAAGAGAAAGGGAACCCTTGCACAATATTAGTGGGAATGCAAACAGGTGCAGACGGTGTGAAAAACATTAGGGAGGCTAGAACTGTTGTAAGCAAGCAACACACTTGTTTCTTACTACATATGTGGTCTTTGGTTCATTTTTTCATTTCTTTTAATTTTCTTCTTTCTTTTCTACTGAGGAATTATCAGTAGACCTAAAGACACTTGAGAGTAAACACAGTAAAGCAAGTCATCCATGTGAACTTTTAAAGGATTTGGGAAAATAGAAGCATCTAGATTAAGATATGGATGAAAAAGAGGTCAATCTCTAAGATACATTGTTAAATCCCATTATCACAAGCATGAGCACAATACAATTTCTTCTTTTTGTATTTTTAAATTATGGCTAAATATCAAAGCCAATTAGTTTTGGCTATAATACCTTTTTTGATAAAATAACTTGGTTAATAGTTAGGAATTAGTTATAATGAGACTTGTATGTCAGACAAAAGTTTGATAAGAAAGAGATAAAATAATGAAACAGGGAAATTTAGAGGATTTTAAATAAAAAAAATATTTACCTATATAGGTAAGGATCTATTTATTGGTAAGGATACAGTTTAGGAACCGCTAAATAGGATGATGCCACATGAAGCTACGGTTAGTTAGCAGGACACTGTTTCCATCCTTGGATCCAAGACTGTAATCCAGAGTAAGGTGTGGTTAGCAGAGTCTGGAATCAGGGAAAACTGTAAAGAGAAGGCTACCTTATACATGCTGTGACGCAGATACCGACTTATACAGTAATGAAGTATTTGTAATTGTTCACAGGATTTGTACATATGCCTTTGTAATTAATTTAGAGAAATTCACTATGAAGCACAGAGAGTTAAAACCTTTTGAGCAAATGGCTCAGAAATCAGAATTCACCTGTAGGGAAAAGGAGCCAATGGATATCATCCAAATTACATAATTTGTTATATATAGAAGATGTTGATACTGAATACTGCATCTTTATAAGCACCAAACTGGTGTGACCTAAACTTTTTTCTTTCTAAATCTGTGTGTATGTTTGATGATAGAAGAGCGATAGAAGAAACATAGCTTGGAGATTCTGCCTCAACACTCATATTAAACATTTTTCATTAAAATCTTGAAAAAATCAAGAAAAATAAAGAGAGACAGGGCATATTCTTTTTTTTTTTTAATTAAACTAGTGCTGCAGTTTCTTAAATTTGGAGTATGTGAGTCAGGATTTCTTTTGAGAGATTTGGCAAGAATATAGGTCAGGGTCCTCAATTTTTAATCTTTCTAAATTTGTGGGGAAATTTTGTGTATATATATATCTAGATATCTAGATATATATAGATATATAGATATATATATCTATATATATCTCCTAGCAGATGCAAGGCATGGTATAATTTAAAGAAAAGATGTAAAAATGAAACACTGATACATAAAAATAGCCAAGTAGAACATGAGGTTGTAATTATAATCTTTGATTCACAGTAGGATTAAATAAAAAATTAAAACTTGAAAAAAGGTATGTGATTTCCTCCAGGATACAAAATCAGCACCAGGGTTGAGTTTTTACCTGCCTCTTCTACCTTTGCTGGATCTAATTCCATGTACAGAAAACACAGGAGTTAGAATAAAGTGATTATTTTTCTCTTTTACTTCTCTGGTTATCTGTTTGAACTCATCTTTTCTTCACTGAATTTTCAGAATGTTTCCTACAGGCCAGTGGGTAAAACTCATTAATTTATTAAGCTGTAAAGGAACTAGAACTCACTGTAATAATACTTGAATCAGCGGTATAATGTATGCCATTTGGATGTGCCTACTGTGATCATTGCCATCATCACCAAAACATTCGATATGTTTCCACAGGCAGAATGCTTGACCTCCAACAATCTCCCTCTATTCATATTTAAAGAGAACATACACCAGGAATGACCTTCCTTTTATAGCCCCCTCTTTTTGCTTCCCTTTTAATTTATCTCTTTTGGAAATTTCTAAAGGTAGCAAAATGAATCCTTTCACCTACTCTACAGAGTATAGGGTTAATCTATACTTTCACCTACTCTACAAAGTATAGGGTTAATCTATACTTTCATCTACTCTACAGAGATTAGGATTAATGCTGGTCTTCTGTTTCCAGAAGGTAAACTATAAGATAGAGTCCAATCTTTGGGATTCTCTCAGTATTTGATGTTATCAATAATATTATTAATTAGAGTTAATAGCTGCTAAACTATAAATGCCAAAAGAGCAAGTTTAGGCTTGGCCTTTTTAACCTTTATTTTAATATGTAGTAGTTGCTCAATAAATAATTGTCAGTGAATGAATACATTTACTACTCCTTCCTATATGGCAGATGTCACATTTTCTCATTTAATTATTATAATGAACCTAAACAGCATTATTATGCTACAGTTATTGATGAACAAAGAGAGGAGTTTTAGGAGGGGAAGTGACTTGTCCAAATTTCCCAAGTAATAAGTTTCAGAAATTCCTTGAGACCAGTTCTGTGTCATTCCAAACCTTCTTTCCTTAACTACTGTTCTTCAGCTCACACCCTATTTCCCATCTGCTGCTAAGTCCTGACATTATTCACTCTGGAAACTTTCAGATCTTTGATTTTTAAAAATGGTACATGGGTCCAGAGCATAAGAATTTCTCTCTGAGGTAATACAATGGCAATTTGTGAGGCAGACCTAGGAAAATGTGAAAAATGTGAAGCAGGCATTTAGTCAAACTGTTCCTTCCCATTTGTATAAAACTTAGCCCACCTCATTGCACCTGGGTATTCATGAAGCTCAATTTATTTCTCAACCTCTGGAAAGCTTATTTTTCAGAGCTTCCATTATTTCCCATTTCAACATTTTTTTTAGCTCAATCTAGCTCACTAAACCTGTAAGTGCTAATGGGTAGTCTGTTGCCTTTCCAGGTGTTATAATTGGGTTTTAATGAGGGTATTGTGAAGGTGGTATATTAATTCTCTGCATTGCTTGTAATGATGACATTTATCAGACACTGACATATTTAACAGAAAACCCATTGTATTTACTATAGTCATATTTTCCCTCAGGAAAAGGTTTCTCTCAGCTCTTTCGAATTGTGGTTATTTCCTAACACCACCTGCATCTCAGAGCCAGGGGGTCGACCTGGCATCCTTCTCCTCTACCGACTTGCTAATATCCTTGCTTTTTTCAGCTCCCCCTTCCCTCATTTTGTGTTACCTACACCTGTCAACTTCCCACTAGTGCTTCCTCATTCAAAGTTCTAGGTCAAAGGTCATTTTCTCTACCTCAGGTTCTCCCATCATCCTGGTGCCTTAACCATCTTCACAGATAATGAGAACTTTAGGCTCTCAGTTCCTTGATTTTATTCCAGTACCCTCCACCCACTACCGTAGGCACCCACAGTCCACAGTCACACTTTCAAACCATGGTTGGGATTAGGGTGAGACCAGTGAGGCCCTCACTTTGGGGGAAAACCTTAAGGGATGCCAGTGAAACTCAATAATCAAGATAAATCATGTTTTAATGTGGTATTTAAAAAGTGATATAAGGATTCTAAAAGAAATAGTATATCAAAATATTAAATAAAGTCAGGATCAATACATTGAAGTTAATGGTTATTTAAGATCTTGGTCAAGAGAAATTGCCAAACATAGCCGTTCTCTCAACTGAGAATGAGATAAGCGAAGGACCAGATTTTGAAAATAGTACCGATGAGTTTTCTTTCCTGAAAGGCAGCAAAGTAAAATCATTATATATTCTTACTCTGGAATAGAATAATAGTTTCACTTAAAAATAACCTTGTATGTTTTAACACCCTACTTCGCAATTTTTCATTATTTTTTTCAACCATTTTAATGTCCTCAAAAAATAACCATTCAAAGCACATGGCGCATGTATGGGACAGCTCACGTTTTTGCTTTGGCCTCAGGCTCTGATATGGTTGCACATGGCACTAACCACTGATCCTTACAATTGCTCCATCTTGTCTATGGGTTCCCACCTCTCAGCACTGCCCACTCCTGGGGCAGCGAGGTACCCACAGAAACATAGAGAAACCCTTGTTAGATTGGCAAAGAGACCCTTGGCTCCTGAGAGATCGTCTGCCTGGACCTTCACCTCCATCCCGTAGTGGGAGTGAGTCCTCCTGAGCTCCACATCCTAGCGATATGAGTCGGCCGTGATAGAGTGATAGACTCCTGGCTCTATTGAGGCCACCCACTACAGGAAGTTTTATAGCAAGATGTTTATGTATCTTAATGTCTTGGGCCAGAAACTCTAAAAGAACCTCGTGTGTGGTAAATTATTTCATGGCACAGCTCTCTCCGTGCCATTTTTAAGATTTCTTATTTCAGTGTTTGTTGCCAGCGTCTTGGTGGTTCCCAGTGAGGAGAAATTATTGCAGTGAGCACTGTTGCCCAAGTGTTGGCTTCTAACTTAGTCTGGAAATTCCCAAAACCCAACTCTCTATTTCCTTTTGTAAAAAATACACTAAGAATTGATTTTGGCATGATCATCTACCCGTTTCAACTTCCCCCAAATCTGCTTACTGGAATAGAACACTTCAAAGTAAATTAACTACAATAATAATCATCTTTGTGTGCTATTGATTGTGATGTTTTAGAGAAATAAATACCTCTGTTCTTTTACAAATATTCAAGAAATGTTGATTTTAGCGACTTTTGGGACATAAAATTTTCCTATGAAAATTGATAAATGATAATTTCCATGACCATCAAGCAGGATTAAATAAAAATGAGATTAAAAACCACAGATAACTGAAGGACCTATTGTGCATGAATATTTTTGTACAGGTTTTCTTCACAATGTAATTTTTATTTTTTGTTATTTTCGTATATATATTTTAATGTAAAAATTTTGAGACATACAAAATTATTCAACTTTCTTCAGCATATATGTGTACATATATAATCTCACGATAAAATATGCTAAAATAGTTTTCCATAAACATGACTATGTCAAAATTTTTAAAAAACTATTTTTATAAAGCAATTTAAAATTACATTAGAGCAGTCTGTTTTTACAGGCTATTCTTTGAAACCAAATCTGAGTCCCACATGAAGAAAAAAGAAATTATCTATTACAAAATACAAAATTATAATAGGCAAATTGTTTTAAATGGCTCACGAAGTTTAGGAAGATCTTAGGTCTGCACTAATGGTTGAGTTATACAGTTTAGTATCATAATGATAAGTTTAAAAACATCACATTTGTTTTACAGAACTTTTGAAGAGAAAATAGTACTAATAGCGAATATACATGTAACATAAACATAACACAGTGAACAAACTGTAAATTCCATTTGTATGAAATTATACAGCAGGCGAGGAATCTATACAGAAATAAATCAGACCAGTGGCAGGTCTCTGTGGGAAGGTGAGGTATTGACCCGGGAGCATGAGGGAACCTTCTGGGATGATGGATATGCTCTGTGTCTTCCACAGGTGTGCCATTTATCACAACTGTAAACCATAACACTTAAAATCAATGGACTTCACTATTTATTAACAATATCATAATAAAAATAAGTAAACAAAACATACTTCAAGTTGAAAACTGCTTTACTATTTTTTTTAGTTCTAAAAAGTCTACCTTTTAAATATACTATAGTGTTTCAGGTAGTGATATGTAGTATTCAATTTAAAAGAAGGAGGGTAACATGTCATCTGCAAATAGTGAAAGTTTGATTTCTTCCTTACCAGTTTGGATTCCTTTTATTTCTTTATGTTGTCTGATTGCTGATACTAAGACTTCCAGTACTATGTTGAATAACAACGGTAAGAGTGGCCATCCCTGTTTTAGTCCTGACTTTAGAGGAAAAGCTCTCAGTTTTTCCCCATTGAGGATGTTATTAGCTGTGGGTCTTTTATATATGGCCTTTATGGTGTTGAGGCATGATACTCTATGTAGAAAACCCAGAAGAGTCCACCAAAAAATTGCTAGGACTGATACATGAATTCAGTAAAGTTGCAGGATATAAAATCAATGTACAGAAATCTGCATTTATAAACACCAGTAATCAAACAACAGAAAGAGAAATCAAGGGACTGATCCCATTTATAATTGCACCCAATTATAAGATACCTTGGAAAAAACCTAGCCAAAGAGGTAAAAGGTCTGTACTCTGAAAACTGTAAGACATTTATGAAAGAAATTGAATAAGACACAATGAAATGGAAAACCTTTTCATGCCCATGGGTTGGAAGGACAAATATTGTTAAAATGTCTATACTGCCAAAAGCAATGTATACATTTAAAGCAATCCTATCAAAATACCACCAGCATTTTTTGCAGAGCTAGAATACAAAATCCTAAAATTTGTATGGAACCACAAAAGACCCCAAATAGCCAAAGCAATCTGAAAAAAGAAAAGCAAAGCTGGAGGCATCACAATTCCGGACTTCAAGGTCTATTACAAAGCTGTCATCATCAAGACAGTATGGTACTGACACAAAAACAGACACATAGATCAATGGAACAGAATAGAGAGCCCAGAAATGGACCCTCAACTCTATGGTCAACTAATCTTCGACAAAGCAGGAAAGAATGTCCAATGGAAAAAAGACAATCTCTTTAACAAATAGTATTGGGAAAACTGCACAGTAACATGCAAAAGAATGAAACTGGACCACTTTCTTTCACCATATACAAAAATAAACTCAAAATGGATGAAAGATCTAAATGTGAGACAGGAAACCAGCAAAATCCTAGAGGAGAACACTGGGAGAAACCTCTTTGACCTCGACCATAGCAACTGCTTACTAGACATGTCTCCTGAGACAAAGGAAACAAAAGCAAACCTGAACTCTTGGGACTTCATCAAGATAAAAAGCTTCTGCACAATGAAGGAAACGGTCACCAAAACTAAAAGACAGCCTTTGGAATGGAAGATACTTGCAAATGACATATCTGATAAAGGGTTAGTATCCAAGATCTATAAAGAACTTACCAAACCCAGCACCCAAAAAATGAATAATCCAGTTAAGAAACGGGCAGAGGACATGAATAGACTTTTTTCCAAAGAAGACATATAGATGGCCAACAGAGTCACAGAAAGATGGTCAACATCACTTATCATCAGGGAAATATAAATCAAAACCACAATGAGATACCACCTCACCCCAGTCAGAATGGTTAAAATCAACAACATAGGAAACAATAGATGTTGGGGAGGATGCGGAGAAAGGGGAACCCTCTTGCACTGTTGGTGGGAATGCAAACGGGTGCAGCCACTCTGGAAAACGGTATGGAGTTTCCTCAAAAAGTTAAAAATAGAGCTACCCTATAATTCAGCAATTGCAATACTAGGTATTTATGCAAAGAATACAAAAATACAGATTCAAAGGAGTGCATGCACCCCGATGTTTACAGCATTATCAACAACAGCCAAACTATGGAGAGAGCCCAGATGTCCATTGGCAGATGAATGGATAAAGAAGATGTGGTATGTATATATATATATACAATGGACTATTACTCACCCATCAAAAAAATGAAATGTTACCATTTGCAATGATGTAGATGGAACTAAAGAGTATTATGCTAAGCAAAATAAGTCAGAGGACGACAAATACCATATGATTTCACTCATATGTGGAATTAAGAAACAAAACAAATGAACATGAAGGGGGAAGAGAGAGGAAAACCATAAAGCTGACTCTTAATTCTAGAGAACACACTGATGGTCACCAGAAAGGAGGTGGGGGGGGGCTGGGGGGGCAGGTGATGGGGATGAAGGAGTGCACATGTCGTGATGAGCACGGGGTGATGTACGGAAGTGTTGAATCTCTACATCTGAAACTCGTATTACACTGCATGTTAAGTAACTGGAATTTAAATAAAACTTTGAAACTAACAAAAAAAAAGGAGGAAGTTCAAAGCTGACTGTGTGGATGGTGGGCTATTTCCAACAGGGTGGCAGAATAGACTTTTTTGAGAAAGTGACGCTTGAGCAGAAAGAGGAAGCTAATGAGGCCCCAAGCCACGTAGGCATCTGGAAGGAAAGCTTTTCAGGCAAAGGATATGGCAAGAGCCAGACCAAAATGGAAAGTGGGAACTGTGTTTAAATTACCAGCATAATGGCGGAAGCCAGGGAGTGAGAGAGAGAGACAGGAAAAAAGAAGAGCTCAGGTTTGAAAATACTTTTTTTAAATATAACACGGTATCTTATGAACCAAAGTGTACCGATTAGTCCTCTCCCTGTGAGATAGAATGTAGCTTTCTAAGTGGGCACAGGGCTCTATTTCTCACAAGGGCGCTGTGTGTTCTGATAAGTGCATGTAACAGAGATGATTTTAACAACATAGAGCCACTCAGAGTAGTTCCAGCAGATGCCGGAAACTGTGCAGGATGGAGGCTTTTCTTTCTGTGAAAGGAGAGCGCACAGCAGGAGTGCCTTCCATGATGTAGCACTACAACTCTTCACCCTCTGCTGGTTGCCTCTTGACATCTTAATAAAATTACTTATACATCTTAACCCACTTTGGCTCCCTTATCATCACCTCTAGAAATATATGTCTAAGTCAAGCATAAAGATCTTTTTTTGGAATAATTAGGAAATTCTGCAGACAGTGAAGTATCACTTTCAACATTATAATTCTTGATTATAGAGCACCGAGTGCTTGAGAGTAGATACAAGACATTATGCTACCGTAGGATGGTTTAGCCTTGCCCTTTGAAAAGATAATTTATCATTCGGTTTTATAATAATAAAAATATGACCACTTAATAATGGTTTGGAGGAATTAAGAGCATTGATTAAAAAATGTGAGATGAGTATTATACAATAAAATTTAATGGTAATTTTTTTCAAAAGTACTATTTTTAATAAAAACAATTATGCCACAAATTAAGTGGTTTTTATTCAGATTTTCACAAACCACTTTATTTATGCATAAGAAATACTTGTAGAGATTTCTGCTGAATGAACCTACTGAGTTATAATTTCCATGAATAAAATGCAAGAAGCTAAGTTTTCAATGTCCTGAGGTTTGGCAATTGCATACACCTGTGTAAAGAAATTCTCCTTCAAACAAGGAATAAAGCACTTGCATCATTCCAGAAAGTAACATTGTGCCCCTTCCCAGCCATTTTACCTCCTCTTGTCATCATCCAGAAATCCCCTATACATCCGTCCTGACACTCTGTTCCTGTTAAACAATTTTTCAATGTATTGAAACATTTTTCAATGCAGCAATTAGAGAAAGTGAGGGTGTAGCTGCTCCCTAGAGAAGGCCAGGCCTCGATGAGCAGAAGTGCTGAGCTGGGGAAAGCAGGTGCCAGATCTAGAAATGGAATTTCTGTCTACATCCCTGAAGTGACTGGGGGGGTGGGGGATGGGGTCACACTAGCCAAACCCATTCCAGACGCAGCCCTGTGACAATAGGACAGTTTGTTGCTTACGATAAGAAATGCAACGGATGAAGGGCTGGAGTGTTTGAATCTCTTAGGTGGAACATCTTCTCCCTGTAGGAACATAGAAAGAGGAAGCCAAATTTCAACTCAAAAACTGCAATTGGAGTCAGAGTGAGTGAACCGTGTTTAATGCTGACAATGGTTTGGGTTCATCAAATTTTGCTAGCCTGATACATCCACTTGTGTTAGAGGAATAGACATCTCGAGTTTTTTTATTCAGAGTGTCCTTTCTCTTTAGAGTGCTGCAGAAAGAGTAACATATTCTTTCTCTGATATTTGTGTAGTTTTTTTTTCCAAGTATGTGGCATTTCTGTTAATGTTCAACATCCACATTTTTGAAAATATATATCACTGTGGTGCTTGTAATAATATGGAAATAAACAATGATTGTACAGTGTTTCCTTTGTACTTGGTTCTATGCCAGGACTTTCCATATGTTGTTTTAACTTATTCTTCATAACAACCCCAAAAGATAGAAGTATATCCCCGTTTTATTGATGAGGTAACTAATGCGATATTTGTCAATCTTGCTCTAAGATGTACTGAATATTCGTTTTTTAGGTTATATTAACCTTTGGATTTCTTGCTAAATAAATAAGTAAATAAAAAGATCGGGCACCTAATTTCGTATTGGGTGTCACAACCTCAGTTTGCAAATTAAACTGGTAAATACAGGTGGTAAATTGGATTATAGTTGTGTTTTTTTTAAAAATAATTATCATAAACTAAAGTTTATTATCATTTTATCAGAACATTTTACTTAAAATAGGCTCTACCTCTTACTAAAAGTAAATATAGAAAAAGCTTTCAAAAGCTTGTTTTCTGCTATTTTTAACATGGCACAATTGTAACACAATTCTGTTAATATAAAAATTGTGTCAATTTTACCCCAACTATTATTTACCCATACTTCTGAATCCTTCTCTCGTGCCTTAACTTGGGTATTCTAGTTTTTTTGGCTCAACTTAATCTGTGTTAGGGATCTTTTCTGATATAAAACCATTTGGGGGGCATCTGGGTGGCTCAGTTGGTTAAGCAACCGGTTCTTGGTTTCAGCTCAGGTCATGATCTCAAGGTCGTGAGATCAAGCCCCATGTGAGGCTCTGCGCGCATTGTGGAGTCTGCTTGAGATTCTCTCTCTCCCTCTGCCCCTCCCCTCACTCATGCTTGCTCTCTTTCAAATAAATAAATCCTTAAAAAACATAAAAATAAAACCATTTGGAATGAATAGATAAAAATGTAGTGGGCTTTAAGGTTTTGTTGATAATGTTGGTGGCTTCAATAGCATGTCGAAAAATAAGGAATCTATAAAAATTACTGAGTGTTTTATGAGTGAGTCAGCATTAATTAATTAATCAAGAATTCAGGCAACGGTACTCCTGTTCTCTCTACCATTTACTCTCCGTGTTCTCGAGAACAAGCCAGTGAAGCCTCTCTTGGGATTTTTCGTTTGTTTTGCTTTGCTTTTATTGGTTTTATTTTACTTTCCTATAAAGTAACTAGCCAAATATTGGCCAGAGAAACAAGAGCTGTTAGACCTAAATGTCTCAGGGTGATGGTTGCGTTGTTCAGGTATTTTGCTTTGGTAGAGCTGAGCTGATTTTGTTGCAGCCATCCATCCACACAACCAGAACGGGAGCTAGCTACTCCCTGCCCCATTATCAGATCCCAAACTGGAGCCCCCTTGTTGTAGGCGCTCTCCCTTGCCCGAGCAAGCCGATCCTGTCTTTCCAAAGGTATTCCTAACCGAGCTACCTTCCACTGATGGAATGAGGCCTGCCTACTGTCATTTCTAGAGGCATTTGTCTGAGACTTTGCACGGTTTCATGAATCTGCTACTCTTTTGCCAACTCAGAAGACAACGTGGGCTCCCGCAGGCATCCTAATGTGTCCTTGGCCCGAGTATTTTCTTTGGCTGGAAAAATAACGCCGCCGTCCTCTGAGCGGATTTGCATTTGGATCTGCTAGCAGTGATACCTGGCGGAGGTAGATGCTGCTCCTATTACACATGCTGTCATTCTGCCCAACTGCAAACCCACCGGGATAGAAGTTCTGGGATGGCGGCTGTTGCCTCGGCCAGAGCACTGCGGCCCGTAGCTCTGGGCTCCCGGGAGAGCCCGCCTGACGCTGGGGCATCAACCGTAACTGGACTTACTTTAAAACTGGGGCGATCATGTGGGTTTAAAAAAGTGTTTTTATTTCAAGACGCGTGCCAGTGATAAAAGAGGGATCGGCCCGGTAACTAAAATGTATATTGCTTTATTTAAATCCATCTTGGTGGCACGTTTGTTTTTTTTCTTTCCCATATCGTTTGTCAATTTTGGTAAACACCTTCAAGCTCAAAAATGAGTTTCCAAGTCCGCGGAGACTTAATTCATGAATCTTTGTTCTCTGATACAGGAATGAATAAATAGATAATAATTGTCTATATTGTTTCTTAAAAGCCTGGATCCAACCATCTTTAGGGTTCTAGGTATCACTTTTCTGTGTTTGTATAGACAACTTCATTCAGACTGGTGAGTAGAATACTGACCTACCAGAACTGAAAAAGGCCCTTGCATTGTTTTATCCTGAAATCATTTAGTTACTTTTTCTGTGTATATGCACACACACACACACACACATGCATATGCATATATGTTACACATACATTTATACATATATTACATATATGTAGTAACTGAATTATATGTTTTAGACATATTTTAAGAGTTATATGTAGAGATTTAGATTTATATATAACGGTATATGTTATGTATATGCATGTGTGTGTGTGTGTGTGTATCCTCATACTCATTTTTAAATAAGCTTTCCTGGATATTTGATATGTAAGAGATAAGCTGGTCTATAGGGCGCGATGTTGCAGGCCCTTAGAAATGGTTTGTAAAAGTAATTATTGTCTTTACTATGCATAGTTTTGCATTTTTCTTTGTCATTTCTTGAGGCAGAACATTGAATTCCTGCATTTCATTCTAATGCATATCATTGAATCCTTATGATTTGTACAAGATTTGATAAGATGATATAATCCTTACACAATGCAATTAGAAATTATCAGACTGGGCACCTGGGTGGCTCAGTCCATTAAGAGTCCAACTCTTCCTTTCCACTCAGGCCCTGATCTCAGGGTCGTGAGATGGACCCCTATATCTGGCTCCATGCTGGGAGTGAAGTCTGCTTGGGATTCTCCCTCTGCCCCAACTCCTATGCTCTCTCTCTCTCAAAAAAAAAAAGTTAAAAATTTAAAAATAAATTACAATCATGGATTTCTTTATTTTTTTAAGATCAATTAGTTCATGTTACTGTTGTTTCTTGAGGGGGAGGGTGTCACTGATCACTTAACTAAAGTAGTCTTTCCCACTAGATACTTTAGTTTTCTTGTTAAAGATTATATTTCTTGCTTATTGCAGGCCTTACTTGCCTTTATCCTTTGCTCATTATTAGATTGCATTTCTATGATCAACATTTTATAATACATGTTTTCAAGTTGCAAACCTTCACTTAGAAATCATTGCCTTCATTTTTTCCGAAATGCAAATAATGATATTAAAATCACATTAGAGGGGTGCCTGGGTGGCTAGTTGGTTAAGCGTCCAACTCTTGGTTTCGGCTCAGGTAATCATCTCAGGGTCCTGAGATCCAGCCCTGAGTCAGGCTCTGTGCTCAGCAGGGAGTCAGCTTGAGATTCTCTCTCCCTCTCCTTCTGCTCCTCATCCCGCTCTCTCTCTCTCTCTCTCTAATACATAAATAAATAAATAAAATCTTGAAAAATAAATAAAATGACATGAGAAATAGTGAAATGAACTTCCTGGTGACTTGATGTCATGAGTGCCCCCCTGGTTATTTCTGGGGCTTGTTTGCAATGACACACACCCACCGTGAGCAGCCAATACAGACGTGCTGGAATTTTAGGTAAGACGTTTAAGCGCTTTAGTGTCTTCTTTCATAAATCTTGGCTTGTCATAGGTTATTTATTTCCATCTTCTTACTTTAGACTATTTATGTAAGTTCAATAGCTGTGCTCCCATTGTCAGTGAGAGAGAAAGCTATTCCAGCAGTAGCTTGTTTGAAATCACTGCAGAGGATAATGGGCTTATTCTGCATTATACTTACTAGTTGGCAGGAACACAGGTCAGCCAGCCAATGTCTTTAATGGAAGCTCATGTGACTCAATTTGGAAAAATACAACATCCCTTGATTATTTGGGAGATAAAAAAGAGGGAATTTTTATTAGTATCATAACATGTAAATTCTTAAGCTTAGTATGCAAAGCATATTCTTTTCTAGCAATAAGAGCAAGTTTCTGGGCGCCTGGGTGGTTCAGTTGGTTAAGTGACTGCTTCAGCTCAGGTCATGATCCCAGGGTCCTGGGATCGAGTCCCGCATCGGGCTCCCTGCTCTGCGGGGGGGCCTGCTTCTCCCTCTCCCACTCCCCCTGCCCGTGTTCCCTCTCTTGCTGTGTCTCTCTCTGTCAAATAAATAAATAAAATCTTTAAAAAAAAAAAAGCAAGTTTCCTTTATATCAGAAAAGAGTGAAAATTATAAAGCAAGTAGATATCTTTGTTTAAACATTTTTATTTTTATTCTTACGTTAATCCCCATACATTACATCATTAGTTTTAGATGTAGTGTTCTATGATTCATTTTTTGTGCATAACACCCAGTGCTCCATGCAGAATGTGCCCTCCTCAATACCCACCACCAGGCTAACCCGTCCTCCCACCCCCCTCCCCTCCAGAACCCTCAGTTTCCTTTTCAGAGTCCATCGTCTCACATGCTTCGACTACCCCTTCGATTTCCCCTGCTTCATTCTTCCCCTCCTCCTACCTTCTTCTTCTTTTTTTTTTCTTAACATATATTGCATTATTTGTTTCAGAGGTACAGATCTGAGATTCAACAGTCTTGCACAATAAACAGTGCTTACCAGAGCACATACCCTCCCCAGTGTCTATCACCTAG
>NC_138374.1:74306588-74340445 GCF_054177405.1 Leptonychotes weddellii | reverse complement strand
TCCTAAAGGAGAACACAGGCAGCAACCTCTTTGACCTCAGCCGAAGCAACTTCTTTCTAGAAACATCGCCAAAGGCAAGGGAAGCAAGGGCAAAAATGAACTATTGGGACTTCATCAAGATAAAAAGCTTTTGCAAAGCAAAGGTTCATAGTATTTCAAGAGTGGTGTGTGCATTCCCCTGGATCAGTTATTTCCTAGACAGTACATTTTCTTCTATCAGGATTGTAATATTTCTTTGGAAACTTTATATGCCTTTGAGCTATGAGTAGTAGAGTCCATCTGAAAGCTCATGTCATAATTTATAACATAGCCCAAGTTTGCCTGCATAATGGATAAGGGTAGAATCAGAGAGAGATTCACTGTCCTTCAGATTCTGGTTGAGGACCTGTCAGGAGTAGGAGGGTCCTCTGGGCTAAAATCATGTAGGTGTATTATTGATTTCCCCAGGAAAAGACTAACAAGTGTTTACTTTCTTGATCTGAAAGGGACAATAGGAAAACAATGTGGATTTAGAATGAAAAAATGCATAATCTCAGGTGGCATGGCAATCAAAATAATATAGGGTTTGTTGACCATGGGGAAATAAGAATGAATGTTTTATTCATGGTCCCAAAGTCCTGAATGAATGGGTACCCCAGTCTGTTAGATTTATTGAATGGGGGAAGATTATTGCAAGAACTGGTGCAAGAAATATTGAATTCTTTCTCGATTTGGCTTTTTCTGCAGTTTACTTTTTTGACAAATACTTGACATAAATAACATATTAACCTAAGGTATATAACATAGTGATTTGACACTTAATGTACATTACAAAATGATCACCATGATAAGTCTAGTTACTGTCACCAAAGTTATTACAATATTATTGACCATATTCCCTATGCTGTGCTTTCCATCCCCATGACTTAAGTGTTTTAGAACTTGAAGTTTGTACCTCTTAATCTCCGTCACTCATTTCACCCATCCCCCCACCCACCTCCAATCTGGCAACCACGTGTTTGTTCTCTTTATTTAAGAGTCCGTTTGGTTTTTCTGTTGTTATTTGTTTGTTCCTTTATTTTGTGTTTTAAATTCTACATATAAGTGAAATCATATGCTATTTGTCTTTCTTTGTCTGACTTATTTCACCGACCATAATACCTTCTGGATACATCCATAACTGCTAGCTTTCATCCTCCTTTTGTTTTGGTGTTAGGGGTCAATGTAGCTAGAGATTTAGATGGGTCATTCAGGATGTAATGGGTTCCTCTTCAGTTAGTCTGCCAATATCACTAGCTTTTTTTTTTTCTTTTTTCATTCATTCATACATTCTCTTTTTTTTTTTTTTTAATTGCCACAAATGCTAAAAACCTTCTGGAGAAACTCAGTTTGGGCTCAGTTTAGACAGAAGGCTACTAGTAAGCCATTGTCCAAGTTAGGTCTGATCTGATTGTGAACAGATGATCTTAAGGAAACTCAAGAGAAAGGTCCTCTGGAAAGCATTTAAATGGGTAATTCCATTTTCATAGTGCATCTCTACCCATTGAATGAACAGGTGTGTGGTCACAAGGGAGGAAATAATTTTAAAGGTTGGAGGGTAAAAGGGAGTATCTGTGGGTTTTTGCAGATGTCCATCCCGAAGCCCCTCATCGACTCTGAGGGAGACAGTGTACGCATCCGGCAGGGTTTGCGGGTTAAATCTCTGTGTCTGAGTCAATCAAAAACTTCAAAACTGTTTTTTAATAATTGGAGAAGTTTTTCATTTTGACTTTAAAGAATAACATGGGGAATCGGGTACACGATTACCTCTCATGCCAGCACCAACTTCCATGATTACATCTTTTGTTGGTTTGTTTTTCCTTTATTTTCACAGCTAGTATAGGATAACTGTCTTTTTTTTTTCAGTATTCTTGCTGCTTATACTATCTACAGTGTCTTTATTAAGGAGGCTTCTCTGGTGCTTGATGAATTAGGTGGAAATACCTAGTTGTTTTATCAGTAAGGCTATTTATTCTGAGTAAATTCTGCTTTTGTTTCAAGCTGCTTCAGAGTGTTCAGTGAGGAGCTGGTGCTCTGTCCACAGTGGGGCCACTCCCATCTCAGGTCCTCTTGTGTTTTGCACACCCTCACCATGGCTTTCGTTGCTTCACAGAAAGAGGGGAGAGAGCCAAGATTCTATCTCTTTCAAGATCTACTCACCACTCTTTTCTAAAGATTTTATTCAGTCTATTCTTAAAATTTCCAGTGGACTTACCTTTTCTGTTTTAGGACTGGATGAAAGTCTTATTTATTTTCATAGGAAACTCTTTGGGGTAGACTTTAAAATATTTTCTTTACTACAAACAGAATTCCTACATACTTCTGGTTTTCTTTCAAATTTAGGGTCTCTCAGTCACCCTGAGATTCTCCTGACAACAGTCTTTCATCTGATATTTTTTAACATCTAATTTTCTTACTAACTTATGAAACACTTATATAAATCTGGGAGCCTTAGAGTACACGTTGGAATGATTCTAAATTCCTCCATTATTTCTCTGAATTTTTTCTAGACTTTGAAAAGCCTCACACAATGATTCTTATTTTAGACTGAGATGAAGTCTAATAATAACCTGTCAGGGGCTTGGCCATTTCCAAAAGGGATTTGATGTGAAGAGGCAGTTGATATTTATGAATCTCAGACTGGCCAGAAGGTAAGAGGAGCAGGTCAGGAGAGGGGATAAAGGAGGAATATGATGAGGAACAAAGAAGAGAAGATGCAGAGCAGGGAAAGGACACTGAATTCAAGTTGTAATGGAACTTTAGCTCCTTTCCATCCTACGACACCTCCCAAGTTCAAATTTTTGTTCATTTCAAAAGTTTGCAGAGTGGTCCCCTTGCTTTTAAACTGTCCTTGATAAAACTATGCCTTTTGAAAGATAGTCACATGAATTAGATTCATGATGTAAATGTGTGTAAGAAGCAAGAGTCTAATGGCCAAAAGCAAAACTTTAGACTTAGAATGAGTCAAAACCATGAGGATCTGGCAACAGACCATTCAAAGTCTTGATTTTGCATGTTGTCTCTTGGGCCCCCAAGTTCATGGTTGGCTTTTTTAAAATCCCCGATCCGATGCATGAGATTCTTGGTGAACAGAAACTTTTCATAGTAGATTTCATACAGAACCAGATTCTTACAGACTAAACAAGACTTAGGAACATTCACATAAGCCTTTGAAAAGTGACCCCGGACAAAGTTTGTCCAAAGGATACCAGTCTGAGAAAGAATCTTCTGAACTTGTCTGCTGTGGGGCTGGCTCTAGGAGTCAGTTTATCAGTGTAAATGTCTGGCCTTCTTCTTAGAAATTTCCTCTTAATAGATTCAAATAAATGATGAGGACAGAAGGAGGCAATGAGTAATGTCAGTAATAAGGCAGATTTCCATCAAGCATTAAAATTTTCACACGATGATCAGATTACACACGATGCCCTAAAGGAGATCCTATTTCCCAGTAGACAAAATAATATTAGCATTTGGGAACTTGATGAAACAAATCAAAGTTCAGATTCCATATCAATATTTACACTCAACAATCTGAGTGGAAGAGATTTCCTCAAGAATTTTCCAGTGGAGCATTTCCAAGTCAAGAGTCTTGGGCCATAGTAGGGAGGTGATCTCAAGTGGACCACAGTCATGATTTCAGGGCACTGATCTCACAATATCACCAGATAATCTGTTGGTAATGCATGCCTAAATTTATTAGAATGTATAGTGATCAGAGAGGACATACATTGAAAGGAATTTACCAGTGTCTCAGAAGGATCAGTCAGAGCAGGGTATTTATAAAGTCTTGTGTCTGGGCTGAAATGATGCTATTCAGATCTTTCAAGGCAAGGAGCTAATTGAGATTGGGAAAACTTGATATGGTATTTTAGGATTAGTGGGCATTGTGAGGTCAATATTTTGAACCAATCAACTATTGTTTGATAAGTGAATTGTTTGATCAGAGGAACAGACTATTATCTCCAATAAATTGATCTGTAGGAATTCCATGGAAATATAAACAACAGAGAAGTTAGTTATTGATTTACAATAAAGAGGTGGATGTAAGTTTCCTGATAACAGGTAAGTCATTGTCCTGCACTATTACCTGAGAAATTTGGACATACCCGATCAACTGGTGTCCTGTTTAATAATTACGAATAGGTTAATGCTTACATGGCACTTACTATGTGTCAAATATTGTCCACCTGCTTTACAATGATGTCATTTATTCCTTGCAGCAATTCTATGAGATAAATATTCTTGTTATTGGGCGCCTGGGTGGCTCAGTTGGTTAAGCGACTGCCTTTGGCTCAGGTCATGATCCTGGAGTCCCGGAATCGAGTCCCACATCGGGCTCCCTGCTCAGCGGGGGGTCTGCTCCCCCCTCTGCCCTCTTCCCTCTCGTGCTCTCTGTCTCTCATTCTCTCTGTCTCTCAAATAAATATTCTTGTTATCCCCTTTTAACAATAAGGGAGCTGAAACCCAAAAGTATAAGTGACTTTTCCAAAACGTAGCAAGACTGAACCATCAGCTAGGATTCAAACCCAGGCGAACCAGTACTAGAGGCCATGTTCTTCATTACTGTATTTTAATGCTTCTAATGTATTAACAATGCCACTTAAGTTTTAGTGAAAACTGAGAGCTGACAATGTTGTTCAAAGGTTTCACATAAGAGACAGCATTAGGCATAGACCTCAGACAGAGGTTTGACTTCTCACCTGTCCTTTGCCATTGGGATAACAATATCTGGGAAAAATTAGCATCAGTGTAGAAGATGATCTACAAATAAATTGCCACTGTGATCCAAATTCCTAAGTTATTTTCTCTGGAACTTGACAATCTGACCCTTAAATGGATTACATGGGTGGGGGTGGGGGTAACAAGATTCACCAAGAAATTCTAAGGAAATTTTTTTGGTGTATTTTTTTCCTACCAGTCATGGATGCTCATTTTAAAGGTGTAATAAACAAAGCAATGTGATATTAGTGCAGGGAAAGACCAAAGAGATCAAAGAAACCAAATGAGAGGTGTAAAAACTAATCTACACATGTACCATACTAAATAGAAGTATAAACAACACGGCATCTGCAGATTAATTAGGATGTGATTAGATCTTTCATAAATTGTTCTAAGATAGTTGATTTTTCACAAAGAAATTGAAAATTGTTCTTTTATTAATAAGCATCTATTAAATAATTATAATAATCAGTTCCAAAAATACTAATGACTTATATGTGAAAGACTTACAAAACTGAAGAAATTTTAGAAAAATATGCTCATGTCCTTAGGACCAAGAAGGTTTTCTTAAGTCAGCCACATAAAGAAAAAATGTATGAGGATGATACATTAAAAATAAGAATCTTCTTTGTTGAAAGACCCAAAAGAAGATGGTGGTATATTCCATGAAATATATTTTCAACACATGTAACTAATAATTTGTTACCAGAATACATTAATTAAAAAAGAAAGATAAGCAGTACAATGGAAAATTGAGTAAGCGTTCCATAGAAGAGATGCTCATGTTCATTCAACTTAGAAGTTACCAAGTAGTCAGAAAAAATGTGAATGTAAGGACATGAAATATTATGTCACAACTGTCAAAATGACAAATGTCAAATATCAAGTGTTATGGAAGCTGAAGGGAAAGAGGAACTCTGAAGTAGCGGCTAACCATGAAAATGGTACAGCAATTTAGGAAAACAATTTGAAATTATCTTGTAAATTTAAGTATGTACCATACTTATGACCCAGCACTTCTGTTTCCAATATGCCCTAAGATATTGTTCTAATTACTCACCAAGAGAAATACGCCATAATGTGCTTTGTTCATAATACTTTGTTCATAGCGCGTGCGCGCGTGTGTGCACGTGCACACACACACACACACACAATCTGATCACAATGATAATACCCCCAGCAGGAGAAGGGGTATATGGCATGTAGTCTAGTTATACAATGGATACTCTGTAGCATCAAGTCCTTGAAGGTACATGCATCAGTATGGATTAATCTCAAAAAATAATATTGCAGAGAAAGAGGTAAGTTGCAGAATACATGCAAGGTAATTCTATTATACAAAGCACAAAATCTTGCAAAATCCTACCACAAGGCACACAGAAGATTTATGATGTGCTAGTAAACTTTTATGTCTTACTGTGGGTGGTCTGGACATAAATATTCATTTTATTGTAATATTATTGATTTTAAAACTCTACAAATATATTAGGTGCCCTTTCTTTGTGTACCCGATATACTTGACATTTTTAAAAAGGAAAAACCAAGTATCAGTAAACAAAGAATAGTGGCAGAAGATGGATGGCAAGATGGCTTGCTGCGTCAATAAAACATTTTGCTTGAGAAACATAAAGTCGTGTTAAATGTCATGTTAAACTGCGTACTCGACTCTTTTATTTGTTTTTCAAATATATGATTACCTTGCTTTATTCATAGTGGGACATAGCTCACTGTACAATAAATAGAAGAAAAATAGAGTAGAGGTGGAGAAAGGAGAGTTGAAGTGTTTTCAGCATAGTGAGTGCAGACAAATATTGCCAGGCTGATGGCTCTTTCCTGGCCTTTGATCTGAATGTGAGCCTCCTGCCACATGCTTTCCCATGACATCATGACAGCATCATGGGGGGCGGGGGGCTCTAGCTCAGTCCCCCAAGTAACCTAGAAGTCACTGACCCTTTGAGATTTTTATCTGTTGTGCCACCAACAAGGCCTGTGCCAGATTTCCATCTGAATTGATGGGGATCATGCTGAGTTGAAGGAGGTGTTAAGAAATAGCTGTCACACAAACAATGAATCATGGAACACTTCATCTAAAACTAATGATGTAATGTATGGGGATTAACATAAGAATAAAAAAAAATGGAAAAAAAAAAAAAGAAATAGCTGTCACTCCAAACGTAGCAGGTGAAGTGACAGCTTCTGGAGATCTTCAATGTGGCAGGATGACAAGAAAGTATTTTTCATGGACTTAACAGATTTTAAATCCAAGTGTGTTCTAGTAAAACTGATTTCACTGCATTACATTCTATATTTTATGTTGTTTATAGGGTTATTTAGAATCTTTGTGATATTGTCTATATATATTTTTCTAGATAAGTGCAGTTCTGTATTTTATATTCAGAAACTGTATTTATATCACGTTTTCTTTAAGTGCAATACATAATCAATTTAGGAAGTTTTAAGAAATAAGAAAGCACTAATAACAATGACAATCATAATAATGATTATTTACAAGATTTTTATTGAAAGTTTTTACATAGGGGCACCTGGGTGGCTCAGTCAGTTAAACATCTACCCTCAGCTCAGGTCATGATCTCAGGGTCCTGGGATCGAGTCCTGCACTGGGGCTCCTTGCTCAGCGGGGAGTCTGCTTCTCCCTCTCCCTCTCCTTTGTGCTCTCTCTCTCTCTCAAATAAATAAATAAAATCTTTAATAAAAAAAGTTTTCACATAAATCCACTTAAAATAGGATCAGAATTTCAACGGCATGAATATACTTTCTGATGGCTGATTTCAAATCATCAGATTTTATTGTACAAACAATAGAATTCAAGGAACCTGTTGGGTCTGGAGTGGATTAACATGCATCGGGTGACTTGGAAGGGTCAGAAAACTAAGCTTTGGATTCTACAGAGGCAGGATCAAGAAAGACAGAGAAACACCCATCTATGACGACCCCTAACATCAGTAGTGGAATCCCCCACCGTGTAGCACCTGCGCCCACACCTGCAGCACCTGCACCTCCCACTGCTTTATCTCACACAGCTGCTCCGGAAGAAGCACACGCTTCTCACCTTGTGTGAATCTGAATTCCTGGTCTCAGGATCTTTTCTTCCACGTGTCATGACAGTGGGGTCTCTTTGGCAGGTTACCAGGCGAAGCCTACCTGGGAATGAATCCAGGATGTGCCTATTCAAGCTCCACTGAATCTGGGGTACAAAATCCCGTGCTAGATAAACAGCTGGAGTGGGAGGGGTTGATCTGCAGGACCTGCCGCTTCTGTAGAGTATACCTGAATCACAACGACTTGACACCACTGTATAATGTTTTACTATCGTTTGCACTTTTAGCAGCAGTGTATACTTGTCTATTATTTCTATATCAGTTTAGTCCCCAGAGTAAAATTACCATGTCAAAGGGCACATTTCTTAAAAAAACTTGCCATTTTTTTCTTTCTTCTTAATGAACAGAAGAACATTTTTTGCTCTGGACAATTTTGCTTTGAGAGTTCTTGTACATACTTTTAATGATTTTTACTCTCTCTGCCCTTGCTCTCACATTGAAATTGAGCCTTCCTCTAGGCATGTCTCTTTTTTCTTACACATTCTCTACCTTTATTCGTATTCCAAATCCATTATGGATTAAGAAAGAAGAAAATAAATTTTATTATAAGAGTATGGAAAAATAAGTTTGATTCTGAGTGAAGGTCCAGAGCTTTCTCTATATATCAAGTTCTTGACCTTCAGTGTGTAGACATTTGGGATCTTGGGGACTATGTTCATCTCATTCTCTGGTTCTTGACTCTGACTGTGATCATTGAAATAAGAAAATAAAATTAAAAAAGACTTCTTGAATATAGGGATATTACCAAAGTTAATGGGGAAAAAAAAATCTAACAACAGTCCAGCAAGTCCATCGCCATATTCAAGTAAGCTAATTTGAAGAGAGATATAACACAATTCTCTTGGTGTAACAGAAATTCTGGGAAGATTAATTTCTGCTATTTATAGTATTGCCCTCTTATAGAAAATTGCCATGTATGTACCATCAGACATGCAAAGCTAGGAATACGGGGCCAAGTGTGAAATAAGAAACCATGTCGCTTAGAAAGCAACAAGGGGGAAAGTTATAACCAGAAAGTGTTCCTCAGACTCACTGTTGGCAAAATGTGTGATATGAGCAAACACAGAGAAATAAAATACGGAGTCCTGCCCTTGAGAAGGTCTCTTAAATAGCAGCAGATCTTCAAAACCACAGGCGTCTGTACAGAGGATTGTCGAAAAATGAACCTGTGAGTGGTAGGCTCTGCAGGACATAAAGCTCCCTTCATCGTATGTTGTACATGTTGATACCAAGCTGTCAAAAATATCATCTCTAAATGCCAAGGGTGGTAAAATACTCATCTTCAGTACTTTGTTATTTTCAGTTTTTGAGAACTCTAAGGAAAACTTCCAAGCTAAAAAAAAAAAAAAATAGTTTATCGACAATGTGATTTTACTCTTAGGGCCCCATCTAAAATTATAGTCCCCCCTTCCTTTTCTTGAAGGAATTAATTGGAAATAAGCACAGGCATGTTTCAACCTATGGCTACACTGCCTTCTGCCAAACTTGCCAACCAAAGTTTTCTCTCTTCCCAAGAAATGTCAGATCATATTACGACCCTGATTGTTTTTGATATCAATCTGCAAGGTCAATGATGCAGAAAGAGCTTATTTGTTAAATGAAAGAATATCATTGTAAGAATAGTCGACACATGGTGACATTGCCCCTGACACTTGGTATTCATTGTGACACAATGGAGAGACCAGGGATTCATGTGGAGCTTGTGGTTCCATGTTCAGCATTCCTCTGGAATGACTTCTGGCTGTCTGGCCCTCAGCACATCGTGTTACTAGGAATTGTACCTGAGAAATCACCTGAAAGCAAGCACAGGAAGCACATGGAGAAGTAGGACACGGGCGTTTGTGGTTTTTATTTTTTAGGCTCTTCTCCCGTAACTCTCAGCTCCAGCTTCTCACCATGCCACTCTCAGGCCTTCCTCTTTGATAATGGAGCCTCAGATACAGCTTTGCCCCTAGAATTTAGAAATGGGAAAATAAAGCAAAGGAAAAACATTTCTGAATTTCCTCTTATCTATGTATATTAAAATATGTGAATTTTCCAGACCAGATGGTGCAATCAAATCCTTTTCTCTGCTTCCTTTAACAACCCCCATGCTTCATACATAGAATAGTTATATCCTAGATGATGAAACAGAAAGTTCAATATTGGGGCGCCTGGGTGGCTCTGTCAGTTAAGCAATGGATTCTTGATTTCGGCTCAGGTCATGATCTCAGGGTCATGGGACTGAGCCCCACATCGGGCTCCACACTCAGCGGGGGTCTGCTTGAGATTCTCTCTCTCCCTCTCCCTCTGCCTCCCCCCTGCTCGTGCTCTCTCTCTCTCTCTCAAATACATAAATCTTGAAAAAAGAAAAAATTTAAATATTGTCCCACTCCTCTGGGGGTCCAGAAATATAAGTTCATATTATTTCACTTAAGTAGGAAATTTACTCCAACACAATGGATCTTGTAAATCTGGTAGATCAAATTTATGTTGAAGTATTGCTACATCTGGAACATATACATGAGGCTCCTGGACCCCACTGGTGCTGGCCGGCTCCCATGGCATTGACAGGCTTCCGGTAGCCTCAACAAACTGGGGTTCTTAGATTACCCTGGTGCTTTCCACCTCTTGGGACACCATGCTTTCCATCAGCCCCTGCAAATGCAACCACAAGGTTGGCACCCACAGACATCAGGCTGACTTCTGCAGACCCCAGTGCCAGGCCAGCCTCCATGGACCTAGAATTTGGACCAGCTTCTGGGGACCGGACTGCCAGTGTACCCGAGCACCACACAGGTCCCCACTGAACCAACATCCAGACTGACTCCCACAGACCAGGCTCTGGGCTCACCCTGGCACTAGGCTGGTCCCCATTGCCACAGCCCTCAAGCCAGCTTCCATGAAACCAGATTCCCAGCCCATCCTAATACTGGACTAGACCCTGTATACCCAGATGCTAGCCCTCACCAGTAGTAACTTGCACCTGGTTGGCCCCTGTAAACCCAGGCTGGTCCCCATATACCAATGCACCAGGCTTGTCCACCTGCTGACCCAGGCACTGCATCTGCCCACCCAAGGACTCCAACAGTAAACCTGCCCACAGACACCACCAGCGTCTCTGGATGGGCTAACTGGTGAAGGGCTTTGCCTGCCAAAGCCAGTCTGTGAAGACTAGAAGAGGTGCCTACTTCCTCAAATGTACAGACATCAATGCAAGGCCATAGGATCATGAATAATCAGGATATTCAAGTACTCTAATGTGGTGGTGTGTTAATCACTTAACTCTGGTGTGAAGGTTAAAGGACAAAAGTATTGAAAATAACTGTAGCTACAATAATTAGTTGTGGATACACAATATAAAGAAAGGTAAATTGTGACCCCAAAAATGAAAATTATGAGGGGTGGCAGTAAGAGTGTGGAGTTATTGTATGCAATTAAAGATAGGTTGTTACCACCTTAAAATAGACTGCTATAACTATGAGATGTTTTATGTAAGCCCCATGGTAACTAAAAAGTAAAAAACTTCCACTAGATCTACAAAAAGAGAGAGAGAGAGAAGAGAAGAGAAGAGAAGAGAAGAGAATCAAAGATACCAAATGAAAATTACCAGTTCACAATAAAGAAAACAAAAGAGGAAGAAAGGAATAAGGGTTCTGCAAAACAGCCAGAAAACAGTAAAATAGGATTAGTAAGTCCATACCTATCAATAATTACTATAAAGAAAAATGGATTGAATTCTCCATTCAAAAGTCATACTGATCAAGTGGTTTAAAAAACAAGACCCAACTATATGCTGCCTGTAAGAGATCCACTTGAGCTTCAAGGACATATATAGACTCAAAGAAAGGGATGGAAAAGGATATTCCATGTAAATGGAGACCAAAAGAGAGCATGTGTAGCTATACTTACATCAAACAAAATAGACTTTAGGTCAAAAACTGTAATAAGAGACAAAGGAGATCATTACATAATGAAGAAAGGGATAAATTCAATGAGAAATTATAACAATTATATACACACCCAATATTGGAGCACCTGAATATATTAAGTAAATATAAAAAGATCTTAAGGAAATGATAGACAACAATACAATAATAGGACTTTAATACTGCACTTTCAACAATGGAAGCATAGTCCAGACAGAATATCAACAAGGAAACATTGAACTAGAACCACACCTTACACCCAATGGAGCTAAGAGACACATACAGAATATCCCATCCAACAACAGCAGAACACACATTCTTCTCACATGGAACATTCTCCAAGATAGGTCATTTGTTAGGTCACAAAGCAAATGTAAGAAGATTTAAATCATGCCAAGTATTTGTTTTCTCACCACAGTGGTATAAAACTAGAAATAAATAATAGAAGGAAAACTGGAAAACTCACAAATGTGTGAAAATTAAACATACACCTGAACATCAATGAGTCAAAAAAGAAATCAAGAGATAATTTTTAATCTAAAAATAAATGAAAATGGGTACACAATATACCAGTATTTATCAGATGCAGCAAAAGTCATGCTAATAGGGAAGATTGTAGCAAACAAACAATAAACAACAACAAACTGCTTACATTAAGAAAAAAGAAAAATCACAAATAAACCTAACTGTGCACTTCTAGGGACCAGAAGAGAACAAACTAAGCCTGAAGTTAGCCAAAGGAAGGAAATAACAAAGATCAGAGCAGAAATAATATAAATAGAGAACAGAAAAAAAATAGAAAAAGCCAATAAAATTAAGAGCTGTTTTTTTGAAAGGTAAACAAAACAGACATTTTTTTTGTTTTTTTTTAACTTACATTTTGCTAGACTAAGAAAAGATTCAAATAAAGAAAATCATAAATGAAAGAGTGTACATTACAGCACTGCAGAAATATAAAGGTTCATGAGATCATTATGAACAATTATACACCAATGAACCGGATAACCTAGAAGAAATGGATAAATTCCTAGCAACATATAGCCTACTAAGACTGAATCATGAAGAAATAGAAATTTTGAACGTATCAAAAATGAGTAAGGAGATTGAACCAGTAACCAAAACCTTCCAACAAAGAAAGCCCAGGACCAGAGAGTTTCACTGGTGAATTCTACAAAATACTTAAAGAAAAATTAATGCCAGTCCTTCTCAAACCCTTCCAGAAAATTGAAGAGGAGGGAACACTACCAAATTCATTTTACGAAGTCATCACTATCTTGTTGCAAAGCTAGATACGGACACTGCAAGAAATGGACACATAGGCCAATATTCCTCATGAATATAGACAGAAAAATTCTCAAGAAAATAGTAGCAAACTGAAAAGAACAGCACAGTAAAAGGACCCTACGCCATGATCAAGTGGGATTTGTTCCCAGGATGCAGTATGTTTCAACATAATCAATAAATGTTATGCACCACATTAATAAAATGAAAGGTAAAAATCAAATGATTATCTCAGTGGATACTGAAAAAGCAATTAATAAGCTTCAATATTCATGATTTAAAAACTCAACAAATTGGGTATACAAGGAATGTATCTCAGTATAATAAAAGGCATATACAACAAGCCCACAGCTGACATTGTGGTTAATAGTGAAAAACTGAAAGCTTTTCCCCTAAAACTAGGTGCCCACTCTCACTATTTTTATTCAAAATAGTATTGGAAATCCCAATCAGAGCAATTAGACAAGAACAAGAAATAAAAGACATTCAAATCATAAAGGTAGAATAAAAATTGTCTCTGTTTGCAGGTGATAAGATCTTATACAAGTAAAGCCTAAAGACTCCACCAAAAAGCCTTTAGAACTAATAAACAAATTCAGTACATTTTAGGATACAATATCAACATAACAAAATCTGTTGTGTTTCTATACACTAACAGTGGACTATCTTAAAAAGACATAAAGAAAACAATCCCATTTACACTACCATCAAAAATGATAAAACACCTAAGAATAAATTTAATTGAGGAAGTGAAAGACCTGCACCCTAAAAATTATGATATTGATAAATTGAAGAAGATACAAGTAAGTGGAAAGCTATCCCATGTTCATAGATTAGAAGAAATAATAATATTAAAATGTCCATACTCCCCAAAGTCATTTATATATTCAATGCAATCCCTATAAAAATTCCAAGAGCATTTTTCACAGAAATAAAAAAAAAATCCTAAAATTTGTCTGGAAACACAAAAGACCCCAAATAGACAAAGCAATTCTGAGACAGAAGAAACCTGGAGGCACCATATTCCCTGATTTCTGTCTTTATTACAAAGCTATAATAATCAAAACCATATGGTAGTGACATAAAAAACAGACACTTAGACCAACGGTACAAATCAAGAGCCCAGGAATAAACCAACACAATTCCTATTTGACAACAGAGTGAAGAATACTGATAGGAAAAGGATATTTTTTTCAATAAACAGTGTTTAGAAAACATTATTCACTTGGAAAAGAATAAAATTGGCTCCCCATCTTACACAACCCATAGAAATTAACTTGAGATGGATTAAAGACTTAAACATAAGACCTGAAACTGTAAAACTACTTACAAGAAAAAATAAGCAAAAGTTCTTATCCTTGGTTTGGCAGTAATTTCTTAGATATGACACCAAAAGTGCAAGCAACAAAGCAAAAAAAAACAAAAAAACAAAAAACTACATCAAACTAAAAAGGAAACAGCAAAGGAAACAGTAAAATGTAAAGTCAATCTATGGAATGGGAGAAAATATTTGCAAGCCATCTATCCAATAAGGGATTAATATCCAAAATATATAAGGAACTCACACAGTCCAATGCCAAAAGAACAAATAGATGGCCAGGGGACTTGAATAGACATTTTTTTTTTTTGAAAGATGACATAGAGATGGCCAACAGGCACATGAAGAGATGCTCAGCATCACTAATAATCAGGGAAATGCACATCAAAACCAAGGAGATATCATTACCTCACACCTGTTAGGATGAATATTATTAAAAAGACAAGAGATAACAAATGTTGGTGCAGATGTAGGGAAAGGAGACCCTTGGGTATCATTGATGGGGATGTAATTTGGTGCAATCGCTACGGAAAACAGTATGGAAGTTTCTTAAAATAATGAAAAAAGAACTATCATATGATCTAGCCATCACATTCCGGGTATGTATCGGAAGGATATATTACCAAAGAGACATCTGCACTCCCATGTTCACTGCAGAATTGTTCACAAGAGTTAAGATGTGGAAATAACCTGTGTCCACTGACAGATGAATGGATGAAGAAATATTGGGGGATATTATTATTATTTAAAAGACTATTATACAGCCATAAAAAAAAGAAGGAAATCCTTCATTTTGCAACAAAATGATGGACTTTGAGGTCATTATGCTAAGTGAGATAAGACAGTAAGGGAAATACTGAATTTCCTCACTTAGATATGGAATCTAAATAAACCAAACTCATAGAAACAGAGTAGAATGTGGTTGCCAGGAGCTTTGGGGGGGGTGGGGTGGACAAAATGAGAGATGTTGGTCAAAGGATGCAATCTTCCAGCCCTGAGGTTAGTAATTTCTGAGGCTCTAATGTACAACATGGTGACTATAAATAATAATTCTGTATTATATACTGAAAGTTTTCAAGAGAGTGCAGCTTAAATGTTATTACCACACACACACACGGGGGAAATGATGCGAGGGTATGGAGGTGCTAACTAACCTTTCCCTGGCAATCGTTTCACAACCTAGATGGAGATCAGATCATCACATTGTACACCTTAAAGTTATGCATGTTCTATATCAATAATATCTCAAGAAAGCTGGCGAAAAAAGAAAACAGATGTGATGCTTACGTGGATATAGTGTTTAATGTTCTAAGTAATTAAATGCTTAAAATTTTGTCTCTTATTTTTTTGTCTTTTATTTTTTTTTATTTTTTGAATTTTATTTATTTGAGAGAGAGACACTGAGAGAGGGAACAGAAGCAGGGGGAGCGGGAGAGGGAGAAGCAGTCTTCCTGCCAAGCAGGGAGCCCGATGCGGGGCTCGATCCTAGGACCCTGGGAACACGACCTGAGCCGAAGGCAGATACTTAACAACTGAGCCACCCAGGCGCCCCTGTCTCTATGTTTTAATCCATAGTTTGCCTTTTTACTGGCAGCTTAGGTACTCATAATTGGCTTGTGGCAAAGAATTCGACTTACATAAGCAAGCAGGCTGTAAACAAAGACTTATTCAGAATCTCTCTGTTTGAGAATGCTGTTTTAAGCAACAATATTGGTGTGCAGCTTTAATCTTTTGACCTTGTTGAGTATCTTAGTAAGAAACATGATTGAGAATTTCTTCTGAGCTACCTCATTAAGAATAATTAGAAAATAAAATAAATTAGCTTTCAGAAGCAACATAGATACAAACTCTTTAACTGTTTTTCATAAAGTGTTTCTTGAATAATTTTCTTTTCCTCATTGACACAAACTCTTATCCCTTCCTTTCTCCTTTATATTTCAATGATAAAATTTAAAGACAAATTGGATAATGTGATAAAACAAGCTACATATCTTTCAGACTGATTTTAGAATAACAGAAAGATCTTGCAAAGAACTTTTAGAAGGGATACATAATTTACTTTATGTTACAGTATTAAAAGAAACTTTTTATTTTAGTTGTAAGCATTCCTCAGATAATTTTAAAAAGGAATTTCTTTGCATGATTTACTATCACCATACATCCTTAACAGTCTGTAGACATATAATTAAATGTGCTCTCCCTGTTCCAGTATGTTAAATGCACATCAAAAATGCTAACACATCCCAAGCCTATTTTGATCTGCTAATAAAACATGGCTTTCTTGTGAAGGTTGAAAAGGGTAAGAAACTGCTATTTATATAATTTAAAAATATGTAAAAGTCATTTTTAAAAATGTAGAGATACACAAATTTTGTATATAGTCATCTCATTTGGTAAAGTAGAATTTACCTAGCAGTAACTTTTAAAGCACTTGTCTGTGCCAGGAACTATTCTATAACCCAGCTTCTGTTTACAAATAATGCAACTGGGCTATAGAGAGTTTAAGTAACTTTCAAAGAGGCTAAAAATTAGCAAGTGGCAAAATGTGGCTAGTATTGAACCCAGACAGTCTGTATCCCAAGGTCATGTCCATAAGCACAGCACTGGTTGCTGCTTCTCAGTGTCACACATTACACTTGGACCAAGAATTACTCCATGCATCCCAAATTCCCCAAATGTAGTTATGGTCACCTGTTGGAAGGTTACACAAGTAAGGAAAAACTGTCACCATCAATGGAAGCCAATTGGAAAAACCCAAATTGTTCTAACTTATGTAGTATGAATTATATGTAAGAAATTCACATTTGGGGGCACCTGGGTGGCTCAGTCGGTTAAGCGTCTGCCTTCAGCTCAGGTCTTGATCCCAGGGTCCTGGGACTGAGTCCCGCATCAGGCTCCCTGCTCAGCAGGGAGTCTGATTATCTTTCTGCTCCTTCCCATCACCCTCCCCCACCACTCGCTCATGCTCCTGCATGCCCTCTCTCTCTCTCTGCCTCATGCACATGCGCAAAAATCAATAAGTAAAATCTTAAAAAAAAAAAAAGAAAGAAATTCACATTTGGGTATAAAGACTAACATGCTTGACAATACATTTACATAAATTTATAAGATAATCACATATAGCAATATTTCCAGTGAACAAAAATAACCTTAAAATATTTACTTGATCTTCTCATCAGACTTCTACTGACAATTTCTGCCCTGCCTTTTTTGTACAGCCCCTGACTTGTCTTTATTTTGATTATTTAGATCCTTTAACTTCTCAGTAAGAATGGGTTTCTCTCTCACACCAAATGCCAGCCATGCACAAGGCTACTGCTGTTGATAGACTGATGGCAGTGAAATGAAGTAACTTCAGAAGAAAACTGGCTGAGGGAGCCATGGTCTCTACCATAAATTGTCCTAATGAAAGTCATGATGGAGAGTGATACTCATTAATGACTTCAGTGGGCATTACCAGACCATGCTGTTGGAACATCTTAACCAAATTATATAATCCAATTAATAATGACACTAAGGCATCATAAAAGATTCCTTGCTTCCTCTGTGGTAAAATTTGAATCTCTAAATGGTAATGCTGACAGAGTAATCCTGAGAGCACATCCTATTCTTGAGTTGGAAATGACATACTCACTATGCCCTTGCATTTACTCAGTTCACTTTGCTTTTTGTCAGTCAAGGCCAAGTCCATGCCTTGGCTGACTTTCATTTTAGACAATACAACTTACAGTATAGTCTCACTGATCTTATAAATCTCAGCGTCAAACTCCTTTTCTTTTGGATGAGGGAATCTTTCTGTCTTCAGATTTCACTCCTATGTGTATTTACCAGGAAATGAATATTCCAAAGATCAACTGAAAAGATGAGAATAGACCCTCCGCAGCTGCTTGTGACAAGCAAATTGACAGTAAATTATTCATGCAACATGAAATTTAAAGAGAGCACAGAACCCCTTTGAATGAGAGGCCAGATTGCTTGGAACTAAGCAACTGAGTCAGTGTGTGTGTGTACGTGTGTGTGTGTACGTACTGAGTGTGTGTGTGTGTGTACTGAGTCTGTGTGTGTGTGTACTGAGTCAGTGTGTGTGTACGTGTGTGTGTACTGAGTCAGTGTGTGTGTGTACTGAGTCAGTGTGTGTGTACGTGTGTGTGTACTGAGTCAGTGTGTGTGTGTACTGAGTCAGTGTGTGTGTGTGTACTGAGTCAGTGTGTGTGTACATGTGTGTGTGTATGTACTGAGTCAGTGTATGTGTGTACTGAGTCTGTGTGTGTGTGTGTACGTGTGTGTGTACATACTGAGTCAGTGTGTGTGTGTGTACTGAGTCAGTGTGTGTGTACGTGTGTGTGTGTACATACTGAGTCAGTGTGTGTGTGTGTGTACTGAGTCACTGTGTGTGTGTACATGTGTGTGTGTACGTACTGAGTCAGTGTGTGTGTGTACTGAGTCTGTGTGTGTGTGTACTGAGTCAGTCTGTGTGTGTGTACTGAGTCAGTGTGTGTGTACGTGTGTGTGTGTACATACTGAGTCAGTCTGTGTGTACTGAGTCAGTGTGTGTGTGTACTGAGTCAGCATATGTACGTGTGTGTGTACTGAGTCAGTGTGTGTGTGTACGTGTGTGTGTATGTACTGAGTCTGTGTGTGTGTACTGTGTGTGTGTGTGTGTACACACACATACAAATGCAAGCTTCTAAACCAGAGAGTTCAGATTACTTTGGATATTCAAACCGATACCACAGGAATGTTGAGAAGAATAGAGGTTTCAGGAAATCTGTAATTCTTTCTTGACCTTTCTACTTGATCATTTGTACATCAGTACATTTCAGGACTACAGTGGAACCAGTGGATGACTGTGAGCACCACTTTACCTTCTTAACTTAGAGTTCAAGCATCCTATTTGCCTCTATTAAATTTAATCTAGGATAGTGTATCTACACTGATACCTGGAATAAGAATTCTAGCGTATTTCTGTCCATACAACCATCAGTGACATTTCATATGACTACTTTTATCCTTAATGAGAATGCACTTCATGATCACATACATCAATAAGATCAGCCCTGACTGAATATTTAGGGGAAGCCAAGAGATTTCTCTACCGTCTTTTGAAAAGGGAAAAAATAGGAATGAGTTTCCAAATATACTGGTTCTTAAATAATGATAACTGTAAAAATTAAAAGTGTATCTATTCTGCCTGTACATTTTGCCAGGCACTATTCTAAGAAATTACCATAGATTATCTCATTTATCCTTGTTGTGATATACTTACTATTATTCCTATTTATGTAAACTGAGATAAAAGAAGTTAATAATCTGTTCAGAAAACACTCTCCCGGGAGATTTGAAATGACTAATACTAAGAATTTAATGGGTTATTTCTTTTATCCATTTTCCATGGAGGATAGTCCATAGTACCACAAATATATTGAATGATTACAATATGTCAAATACTCTGCTGGGTGATAGAATAATTCATTTATAATCATAGGCAGCTGGTAAGGAAATAGCTGTATAAAAATTCTAAGGTGACACAAAAGTATTGGTGATTTTTGATATCATAAAATATTTGGTATCTGAGGTCTTTGAGTTTTATTTCTTCAAATACAGTTTGACCAAGTCATGAAAGACCTTGGAACACATCTTGCTATAATTAGGATATTGGTGTAATCTTGCTCCATGATTGTTCTCAGTGCAGACAAACTAGATGGTTGGCATATAAAATTCTAACATAAATTATAGTCAGTTGGAAACAAGTGTAAGTCTTCCCCTCCCTTGTTTTTCCATTACTCCTCTTTCTCTATTATTCTGACCTCTCCCCGGTCTTCCATTACTAATCCCACAGCATCTCAAAGTCCTCCAAAATTGGCCCATCACTTTCTTTACCTCAGTGGTAGATTTTCACATGCAGGAGGGAAAGGCATTTTCCCCTCTACCTCTCTAGGTTCTTGGCTGAGACCCCCTGTAATGATGAATTAACAGGAGAAAAACAAAATTAATTTCTCACAAATATATGAGACTCAAAGGCAGCCAGGCAGTTGAGGCTTCTATACATACCATCCTGGACTAAGGAAAGGGACAGAGATCTGGACATTCAAAGAGGAGGAAGACAATTCACAGGATAATGTGAAGAAAACGTGTTTGGTAAATAAATATTTGCCTTGACACGCAGACAAGTCTCTCCAATGAACAAGTTATCTCTGGTAATAATGGTCTTGCTGGTATAGGCCTCCTTTCTAAATTCTTTTACACTGTTAAAAGGGAGATAAAAGGCTTCCTGACTCTGCTGGGTCTCGAGTGCCTTCACCTCTGCATGCCCAAGTGGCATATTTTGGGCTAGTACATCCTGCTCCCCTACTCTTCCCTACTGAGGTAGCATTAATGATCCTATCTTTAGACAATTAATTTGTTGTTCATTCCTTCCCCATTACTTGTATATGAGAATGATATTTCAAATATTAAAAAGGGAAGAAAGATTAAGTTAAAGCGGGTTTTTAAAAATTTTTATAAATTTGGTTGAAGCCATAAATTCCTGCATTCGATAAATAATTACTGAGAATCAATTATGCTCTAGAAAATTTGCCCTGGGGACACAACCCTGAGGAATAGAAGATCTGTCAATGAAGAATCAGATATTCATAAACTGGCACTAGAAGGCAGAGTTATGAGGGTATATATCAGGGAACCTGAGGGTCGGAAATGGTTTCTTTGTGAAAGTAAGGCATACACCAAAATCTAAAGGATCTGCATGTGAATGATGGGCTGAGAGTAAAGATTAGAAACAAGAACTACTGCAATACGGGAAGGTCTTGAGATAGCTCAGGATAGAGAATAGAATGACTAAGGAAAAGCAACAAATCCATCTGGAATGCTGACAGCAAGTGAAGACACGGGAACAGATGGGACAGGAGAGAAGGGGAGGCCATATCACACAGGTCCTGGTAGGCCATGCATGTTGGTTTTCATTCTAAAATCAGACTATGCGGAGGATTATAGGTCATAAAAAAATGTTTTAACCTAAAAGTGATGGCAAATCATGAAAAGGTAAGCCAGTTTTTACTTATAAAAGATCACTTTGGATGAAGATAGCAAATTAAAGAGTGGGGCAAGATTGCCTGTAGGGAAAATAGTTAGCAAAACCTGTTGATGAGAATAGACTGGATGAGTGTGCTGACTGACATTGGAGACTGAATGCAGTAGGTAGATATGCGGAACTTTTTTTCTGTAGGAATTAAATTCAAGACTTGTTGATGGATTCAGTCCAGGCACGTGAGGGAAATGGTTAGGCTCCAAGGTGACTGCCTGGTTTCTGGTTTACGCAGAAGTGTGCCATTCACTGATGTAACGCATATTGGAAGAGACCAGCTTTGGGCTCAGGGTAGCAATACATTTAAGGCACCTTTGAAACTGCAAGTGTAGGTATCACCCGGACAGTAGGATGCAGACTCAGAAGAGAGGTCTATGGCAAATACAATATGCAGGTGATTGATATAGCCGTGGCACCTATAATATAAATATACACCAAAAACAAACAAACAAAAAACACTGGGGCTCCTGGGTGGCTCAGTCGTTAAGCATCTGCCTTCGGCTCAGGTCATGATCCCGGTGTCCTGGGATCGAGCCCCGCATAGGGTTCCCTGCTCCGTGGGAGGCCTGCTCCTCCCTCCCCCACTCCCCCTGCTCGTGTTCCCTCTCTCACTGTGTCTCTCTCTGTCAAATAAATAAACACTAAAAAACAAGTAAATAGGTTTTATTGAAATTCTATTGAAAACATACTGTTTGGCCTTAAAAGGACATTTTGAAAATAGGCTAAGGTGGAAATGGGGTTTTCCTGGCTGTTGTCAGGAAATGAGCGTGTTTAGACAATTTTAGATCGTTGCCTTTCTGTGACCCATCTTTAGCATGCTCTAAGCTTCAGGCTACAATAAGAACAGCATATCACAGATTTAGTGCCTTTGAAACCAGGATATTACGTATTTGTCTAATACTTCTTTTTGGGTTTTAAATCCAACTTGTTGCATGAGATTACTTAAAAATATATGGCTTGGGGCACCTGGGTGGCTGAGTCGTTAGGCGTCTGCCTTCGGCTCAGGTCATGATCCCAGGGTCCTGAGATCGAGCCCCATATCGGGCTCCCTGCTCAGCTGGAAGCCTGCTTCTCCCTCTCCCGCTCCCCCTGCTTGTGTTCCCTCTCTCGCTGTGTTTCTCTCTGTCAAATAAATAAATAAAAATCTTAAAAAATATATATATATGGCTTATTGTTAGCTTGATGACAAATTTGCAGAAATATATCACACTGAGCATTCAGGCATTTGTATTCGTAGCCTGCACTTTACAATAAATTGGTTATGGGAAGCAGGTAGGGGCCTAAGAGGTTAGAAATTTGAGGCATGAAAAACAATGAATTTGTGATTTAACCAGGACAGTCAAGGATGAAATTAAATAGATTAGGGAAGTCCATTTCCAAGGTACAAGCGTCATCAGCTAACTTGTCTTTCATGTGCTGGACAAATTATCCCTGGGCCATAGAGAACAACATCACCCAGCCCCCAGATTGCTTTCTAGTCTTCATTTTGATGTCCATTTGGATATTTTGCATACACAATATATCCCTGGCTATTCCATCCAAAATTACTTCCTTTTCAAGACAATTCTGAATATACTTCATTATTGAAAATATTTTTGTGCATTTCAAAGCTAATTAATCATGCTTTCATGAATGCATCATTCCAAAATAAACATTTAGCTGTTGTGAGCAATGCAATTAATAGGTTATTTTTAGATATCTGACTAATCTCTCTTCATTAACTTTGTGAGTCTAAAAAAATTAAATCACTTTTGGTTTGATCTCAAATAACTAAAATATTTGTTAGATGTGAGACTATCTTATTGGGGTGGAGGGAATGTGGAGCCTGTTGGAAGAGGAAAGTTTAGGGGAGACTGGGGAAAGTCTCCTAATGCAGACTGAGTGGGAGGAACCGCGGCTGAGCCTCTAAGCTGGTGAAGACGTGGTGAGAACAGAGACTTCCGGCAGTTCTCATGGACGATGTTCAAATGGGATGTTGTCGCTGGGTGGACTGTGGTTCAGAAAAAATCAGCACACGTTCTTTTAGGACCATCTCTTAAGAATTGGTTACTAAGGTGGAATGTGATCAGTATGATGGTTACTAATGTTACTAAGATGAATATGATGGAAAGCTGGTCTAAAGGAGTTGTGAGGAAGGCACACTCGTCTTTACTGTGGTGTAATTTATCCAATGGAACATCGTGAGCACTGGAGGAACACAGAGAAGAGGCACTGAATCTGGACTAACAACAAGGAAGATTTTCTGCAAGAGGTGATGCCTTGCCAGGTTTTTTAAAAAGAGAAATAGAAGTCAAGCCAGAGGAGGAGGAAGGGCATTTGAGCAGACGAGACACAGCCAACATGAATTGGGTTGGATGTGGCTAGAAAATGGACCGAGGGGTAAGGGGGTTAGTTAGGGCTGGGAGGTGGGGAGTCACACATGGCTTATCTGAATAGAGAAAGCATATCCATACATTTAATGATACCCAGCTGGTGAAGGAATACTCTTGAAAAATAACTACTCTCTAAAAGACAAAGGGAAGAGATGTTTGGTAACATGAGAACTGCTTCTGGTAAGAACTGGTCAGGTTTCGTTTATTCTCTTCTGCACAAATGGCCTCTGCTTTCTTGCATATCCCCTTTCTACTCCCCACATGTATTGTCTCTTTCTGATTTTAATCATTTATGTTGTCAGTGAACTGGTTAAGGAATTGCCTCCACATGGACCACATTGCACTACACCTGTGTGGTTGTTCATGCATCTTTTTCTCGCTGGTGTTCTAACCTGTTTCACCTGAGACCCTTGAAGAACGGAGCTGTTAATTTTGTATTCCCACGTTCAGCACAGAGTAATTCATCTACAAATTTGCCTGAATGAATGAGTAATGTTCAAATGCGTAGCAGAATACAAAACTAGATGAAAAAATATGGGAACATGAAGTAAAAGACAAATTCCGAGTGGGGATGTGAGCAAGTTTTCATGAAATAGGAGAAATCATGTTCTACCAAAAGGCGCAGAGCTTTGCTGGGCAGAAGAGAGGCAGAAATGAATTCAGTTAACAGAACTTCCCTGAACATGCAAAGTATGTCCCAGCAAGAGTCAGGGGTCTCATATGGCTGAAGGGCATAGTGCTTAATTGTAAATAAACCATGTTGAGACCTGACATCTTTTGAAACGTTGTCCTAAACCATTTAGGTTTGAAAAGCTTTAAATGGTATCCTAGGAAAGTTTTCTTTACTCCAAAGGAAACAAGGTTTCATGCAGAGAAGTGCCATTATTCTACCTTTGCTTTGGGTGCATGAAAGTAATTCTCATGGGATGAATCGATGAACACAGGGTGATAACAAAGCTTCTGGGAGGTGGTGAGGAAATCATTGCAAGAGTAGGGGTGACAAACAGTGTATATCGGGGGCGGAGGAAGGAGGAGGAGCATAATGAGTATGAGATATTGAAGATCTAAAAATGTTGTGAGTTGGAATTCCTTGAATATTGACAAGGAAGCAAAGAAAAACACTGGAGATCTCTGAGATTTTCAGCTTCATATGAGAGAGCATGTACCTTACAGTACAGAATTGTGCTTGCTGAAGGCTTTATTATTCATGTCCATGTCCATAATAAATACAATCTGAATGAATGAATGAACAAATGAATGCATGAGTGAATAACCTCGGAATCTTCCAAATAACACACATACTCAGATGGCGTTAAGCAAATCTGGTTTATGCTGCAGGCACAGGAGTATGCCATGGACCTGTAACTGCCTAACACAGCCCCATCAGGCTCATGGAGTACCTCCTCCGAGAGCACTTTAGGTCTCACGAGCGTACATGTGACATCTCACGGGCAAAGCCTTCACATGTTAATTATTATGGATATTATAGCTCATTGTACTATTTATATGTTCATTATCATGAGACTCTTGACAAGGTATTAACAGTGTTTGAAATGACAAATTAGTCATCTCTACTGATGGACAGGCACTATCCTTAAGGTTCGTTCAACGGATAATTAATAGACTGTTCGTAAGTAATTGGTATTTACCTTTTCACAGGAAACATATAAATGCCCTTTGTAGTATTTTCAAACCAATCCATGATAAAGTTTGGAGATGCTAATGCCACATATTATCAAGTTACTGTGTTAATATTACATTAGGATTGGAAAATCTGTTAGAGGGATTTTATGTATTTCTTTTCCACAAGTCATTATGTAATGTGTCTGTTGTTATATAGTGCTATTTATATCTTTCAATCCACACTAAATATATACATATATTCTTTCTTCCTTTCTTTCTTCCATTTTTCTGATCTGCTTCCATTGATGACTCTATACCTTTGACTCCAGATTGGCAATATGAGGGTAAGATGACAAAAATAAAAATGCCAAACAACCTCATGAACATTGCTTGTCTGTCTTTGTTTTATTCTCTTTAGAACATTATTAAAATTCTATTCACTCCCTTTAATTAGACCCTTTATTACAATTAAAGTCCAATTTTGTTTGTTTCTGTTGTGAAGCTTTAATTACAATTTATCCTTGTTAATCATTCCTTTATGTTATTTCTTTGGGTTAAATTACCATCCCATTATCTCTGTCCTGAAGGACTTCTGCTCTCCAGTGGTCTCTGCTGGTGTTTTCTCAGTAAGATTTGAGTAGTTTTGTGGTGTACAAAGTGATTGTGTTATGATGTTATAAGGAATCTATGTAGTTCTCATGAAAATTTTTTAAGCTAAAAAATTATTAAAAATAATGATGCATATTGATTTGATTGTAGGATTTTTCTTTTTTAAATACCAATACATACCTCAATGAATTTCATACCAGGATGAGTGCCCTATGGTTGTTCCTTCTTACCTTTGGTTGTTTTCTCTCTTTAGATTGCAAACTAGCTAGGGGAGGACCACCAGCCACCATAGTTGCTATCGATGAAGAGAGTCGGAACGGTGAGTGAGCTTCAAATTTTAAAAATGACTTCTCTGAGAGGGACTTTTCCTTTCAACCCTAGATTTGTTACATGTGGAAGTACTAAATGAAAGCTGCTGCCCAAATCTACAAACAGCACTCCCTTAATTTCTTCCCTGTATGGGTTTAAATTAGGCCATATGCTGGAAATGCTTTACTTGGATAAGATATGAGAAACTTCTCTATGACTAGAAAGGTTGTTCATTCTTGATCATAAAGGAGTATTTTACTCAGGGTCAGTCCAAGAGTGCATCCAGATAGGGCTGGGATTTTTCTTTGCCAATAGGTAGAGTTGACTATCATGCATACAAACACCTGGTCACCTAAGTAAGATACACTGTGTTCCTCCAAAAGAAGTGGACCACAAGGTAAGGCTTCCACCGCCACTTACACTGGCTGAAATCTGGTAAGGTTCAAGCTCCATAGCCCACTAGACATGGCGATTTATGAATGGTTAATGGGGAAAACTGAAGATTCTTGGGAATAGAGAACCTGACCAAAGGTTGTGAGAGCAGAGGAAGAAGCTTAAGTGTTGGTTCACGTTGTCTGCCATAATGAACAACTAATACCGAATCCATATTACATTCCTCAGGAAGCACTTTTCCTTATTAAAACCAAAAATAAATGGAATTGGTGCTTTGTTCTACAATTCTCCCCGAGCCTCTTTTAACTTCAATGTGTGAGTGTTTACAGATTTTTCTCCTCTGTTAGGGCTGCAATAAAATGATATCTCTTGAGTCTTGGTTTCTATTTCAAACTACTCTAAGTGTGTGAGTGTGCTCTGAGGCTTGGTTTGTCTACTAATCCCGTAATGGACCTTCAGTTGGGCTTGTTTTGGTTCATGCTTTCTGTTTGAAAAAGTCTGCAAGACTTATATATACATATATATATGGGACTTATTAGAGAATGATCTTTTTTTCCTGGAATTTAACCCACATATATTTTGAAGCCTTCTCTGACATATGTAATACCTTCATTGTGCCGTATTAGAAACATTCCTTTACCCCTTTGAAGAATTGGCGTAATTTTTTTCTTCTTGCATATCCTTTGGAATCAGCTTAAAATGTCCATAGCAGGGGCACCTGGGTGGCTCAGTCATTAAGCCTCTGCCTTCGGCTCAGGTCATGATCCCAGGGTCCAGGGATCGAGCCCCGCATCGGGCTCCCTGCTCCGCAGGAAGCCTGCTTCTCCCTCTCCCACTCCCCCTGCTTGTATTCCCTCTCTCGCTGTGTCTCTCTGTCAAATAAATAAAATTTTTTTTAAAAAAATGTCCATAGCATTGCTGGCCTCTGTTTAAACAAAATAAATTATCTATACTAAATTTTAGCAACATTTAAAAAAAATCAGAAAAACTTGGGTGTTCTCTTTATTTTTAAAAAAGCCAGTCTGTATTGAGCACAAAAGCATATAAAGTTGATGAGTTATTACAATGCTTTTGAATAAATTGGAAGTAAATCTTATGTGTGTCTACAGAAAATGAAAAAAATATGGAAAATTTTTTCACACATACAGAAAATTATGGTTTATTTATCATTAACTATTTTTCAAATACAAATGTACAATATTTCAAAAACAAATCTACAAGGAAAACAATTTGCCTTTTTAACCAGAGACAAAAAGGAAAAAAGTGATAGAAGGCCACTCTCTATTTTAGTTTCTTTAATGTTCACTGATTAACTTGAACATATAAGCTGAGTTGAACTAAAACACTTAGTTTTATTAAATGATTTTGTTTTAACATGGAATTCTATACAGAGCTTATTTTGCCAAATATCCCCAGTAATGATGATATTTTACCTCTTTATTACGACTAGATCCCATTTTTCAAAGGACCAGGAGCTCTGCAGAGATATTGCCATAGAGTGCTGTATCGTGCATGTGATAAAACTTCAATATTTGTGTTGTAGAAAAAGTGACAAGATACAGTGTAGTAATGTTGTGTTCTTTAATTGGCATATTTTGTAGAAACTGCCAACTCCTCAGAATCCTGCCAAAGTCATTTGAGTGTCATCACAGGGACTATAAATACTTGTCTAGAGACTAAATGTTTGCAATTTTATTTTACATTAAATTTCTAAAAATATGATGATCGAACCTCTGCCAGAGATTATAATATAGTGTGCAGTCATCCTTGTCCTGAAAGTCTGAAGGAAGCAATGCATGAAAATGTGCTTCATATTTTTCTTCAGGCAATCTAGGAAACTTCCAGTAAGACAGTTAATTCTGATCCTGCTCTTAAACTCTCTTTAATTCTCTTTTTCTGAATCTTTTAAGTGGTTGTAATAAAACATGTGGGTATTTGATTTTACCAGTGTAATACACATCATTTTTAAAGGTTCTGGGACTTCTTAAAAGAAAAGCAGGGGAGCACCTGGGTGGCTCAGTCAGTTAAGTGTCTGACTTTTGGTTTCAGCTCAGGTCATGATCTCAGAGTCATGAGATGGAGCCCCACATTGGTCTCTGCACTCGGCATGGAGTCTGCTTGAGATTCTCTCCATCATGCTCTCCGTCTGCCCCTCCCCACTGCTCGTGCTCTCTTTTTCAAATAAAATAAATAAGTAAAATCTTTAAAAAAAAATGAGGCAGAGCAAATACTTTATTAAGCCAAAATAGTAAGTTTATTTTGTGTCAACTTACCTTTGGTTTACTTTATTGATGTCTACAGGTAAATAAGATCTATTGCTAAATACGTCCTCCACTAAAGTACAGCTTTTAATAGCGCAGATTTAAAAATATATATATATATATATATACTTAATTTTCTTATGTAAGTCATTGAGGTACATTTATACAACGTCCATTATTTGTCACATGCATCTGCATCATTCATAATTTTTAGACTCTGTGGGATGGGAATATTTCCTCTTTGTGAATATGTATGCTAAATTCATTTGCACAAATACATATGTTTGAAAGAATTAAAACTGTAATGGGAGGAGATCCATAAACTTCTTAGTAACTCTGGACTCTGTTAGATTATTCCCCTCTTTGATCATTATTCTCAACAGCATACTAATAATAGATTCTTTATCTCACCACAATCTGAAGCAGGAGTTTATTTTCATCAAAACTATAAGAAAACCAAGCTTAGGAGTTTTAAGGATGCAAAGTCAACACAAAAATAGACATACCCTGGCTCCTGACAACCATCAAAAAGCTCTCAAGCTGGTACATAGAGCATGTTTAGTATGCAGTCACATTTAGAGAGGAGAATGCATACAGAGAAAAGGACCTGGACGTATTTTCTTGTTCAATAAAATGAGAATATCTAAAAATTCCTTCTGGAAAGCTTATGTCCACACAAAAGCCTCACATGGATGTTTATAGCAGCTTTATATCTAATTTCTAAAACTTGGAAATGACCTAGATGTACTTCAGTAAGTGAATGGACAAACTGTGGTATATCCAGATAAATTCAGTGTAAAAAACAAAGAGCTGTCAAACCATGAAAGACATGGAGGAATCCTTTTTTAAAAATTAATTAATTTATATTTTAATTGCAGTATAATTAACATACAATGTTACATTAGTTTCAGGTGGACAATATACTGATTTATCTATTCTATACATTACTCAGGGTTCATCAAAATAAGTGTACTCTTAATCCCCATCACCTATTTAACCTGTACCCACCCCCTGCCCCTGCCCTCTGCTAACCACCAGGGTGTTCTCTATAATTAAGAGTGGTTTCTTTGTCTCTTTTTTGTTTCCTAAATTCCACATGAATGAAATAATATGGTATTTGTCTTTCTCTGACTGATTTATTTCACCTAGCATTATACTCTCTAGATCCATCCATGTTATTGCAAATGGCAAGATTTCATTTTTTTATGGCTGAGTAATATCCCGTTGTATATATATGACACATCTTCTTTATGCATTTATCTATCAATGCACAGGAGTTACTTCCATATTTTGGCTATGGTAAATAATGCTGCAATAAACATAGAGGTGCATTTTCTTTTTGAATTAATGTTTTAGTATTCTTTGGACAGACAATAAGTAGTGAAATTACTGGATCATATGGTATATCTGTTTTTAACATTTTGAGGACTCTCCATATTTTCTACAGCAGCTGAGCCAGTTTGCATCCCCACCAACAGTGTATAAGGGTTCCTTTTTCTCCACATCCTCACTAACACCTGTTGTTTCTTGTGTAGTTTTGTTTTTGTTTTTGTTTTTGTTTAGCCATTCTGACTGGATATAAGATGATATTTCATTGTGGTTTTGATTTGCATTTGTCTGATGATGAATGACGTTGAGCATCTTTTCATGTATCTGTGAACCACCTGTATGTCTTCTTTGGGTAAATATCTGTTCATGTCTTCTGCCCATTTTTTAATTGGATTTTTAAATATTTTGGATGCTAACCCTTTATTGGATAAATCATTTTCACATTTCTTTTCCCATTCAGTAGGTTGTCTTTTTGTTTTGTTTCCTTCCCTATGCAGAAGCTTTTCATTTTGATGTATTCCCAATACTTTATTTTTGCTTTTAGTTCCCTTGCCTTAGGAGACCTATGTTGCCATATCAGATATCAGAGAAATTATTGCCTGTGTTCTCTCCTAGGATTTTTATGGTTTCAGGTCTCATATTTAGGTCTTTAATCCATTTTGATTTTATTTTTGGGTATGGTGTAAGAAAGGGGTCTAGTTTCATTTTTTTTGCATGTCACTGTTTAGTTTTCCCAACACCTTTTGCTGAAGAGACTTTTTCCCATTGCATATCCTTGCCTCCTTGGTTGAAGATTAATTGATCATATAATAGTAGGTTTATTTCTGAGCTCTCTGTTCTGTTCTATTGATCTATGTATGTATTTTTGTGCCTATACCATACTGTTTTGATTACTATAACTTTGTAGTTTGTCTTGAAATCTGGGATTGTAATACCTCTAGTTTTGTTCTTTTTCAGGATTGTTTTGGCTGTTTGGGGTCTTTTGTGGTACCATAAAGATTTTAGAATTATTTGTTCTAGTTCTGTGAAAAATACTAGGTATTTTGATAGGGATTGCATTAAATCTATAGATTGCTTTGAGTAGTATAGACATTTTAACAACATTTGTTCTCCCAATCCATTAACATGGAATATCTTTCCATTTGTTTGTGTCATTTCCAATTTCTTTCATCAGTGTTTTACAGTTTTCAGAGTACAGGTCTTTCACCTCCTTGGATAAGTTTGTTCCTAGGTATTTTATTATTTTTGATGCAATTGTAAATGGGATTGTTTTCTTAATTTACCTTTCTACTACTTCATTGTTAATGTGTAGAAATGTAATGGATTTCTCTATACTGATTTGGCATCCATGACCTTACTGAACTCATTTATCAGTTCTAGTTTTTTTGGTGGAGTCGTTACTGTTTCCTCTACATAGTGTCATGTCATCTGCAAATAGTGGAAGTTTTACTTCTTCCTCATCGATTTGGATGACTTTTATTTCTTTTAGTTGTCTGGTTGCTGTGGCTAGGATTTCTAACACTATGTTGAATAAAAGTGGTGAGAGTTGACATCCTTGTCTTGTTGCTGATCTTCCAGGGCAAGCTCTCATTTTTCACCACTGAGTATGACTTTACTGTGGGTTTTTTATATGGCCTTTATTATTTTAAGGTGCATTCCCTCTAAACCTACTTTGTTCCCTCTAAACTTGATGTTGAGTACAACATCATGAATAAATGCTGTATTTTGTCAAATGCTTTTTCTGCATCTATTGAAATGATCATACGGTTCTTATCCTTTTTCTGGTTGATAAGGTGTATCACACCGATTAATTTGCAAATATTGAACCACCCTTGCAACCGTGGAATAAATCCCACTTGATGATGGTGAACGTTTGTGGTTTGGTTTTGTTTTGTTTTATTACAATATATTAATTGTCAGATTTGGTTTGCTAATATATGTTGTGAGGGGTTTGCCTTTATGTTCACCAGAGGTATTGGCCAGTAATTCTCTCTCTCTCTCTCTCTTTTTTTTTTTTTTTGTGTAGTGTCTTTTTCTGGTTTTGGTATCAGGGTTATGCTGGCTTCATACAATGAATTTGGAAGCATTCCTTCCTCTTCTAATTTTGGAATAGTTTGAGAACAGGTATTAACTCTTCTTTAAGTGTTTGGCAAGGATTCATCTGTGAAACCTTTTGTTCATGAGGGTTTTTGGATTACTAGTTCAGTTCTCTCTCCCTCTCTCTCTCTCTTTCTCCCCCTTTAATATGAATCTGGCTGAAGGTTAATCAATTTTGTTAATCTTTTCAAAGAACGAGTCCTGGTTTCATTGATCTGTTTTATTGGGGTTTTTTGGTTTGTTAAGTTTCTATTTCATTTATTTTTTACTTTAATCTTTATTATTTCCTTCCTTCTACTGGTATTGGATTTTGTTTGGTTTTTTTAAGCTCCTTTATGTGTAAGGTTAGGTTGTTTATTTGAGATTTATCTTGCTTTTTGACTCTATTGTTAATAAATTTCCCTCTTAGAACAGCTTTGCTGCATCCCAAAGATTTTCATTTTCCTTTGTCTCCATGTATTTTTTAATTTTCTCTTTGGTTTTTTAGTTGACCCATTCATTGTTAAGTAGCATACTATTTAATCTCCATGTATTTGTGTTCTTTCTAGATTTTTTTCTTGTAGTTGATTTCTAGTTTCATAGTGCTGTGATCAGAAAAGATATATAATATGACGTCAGTCTTTTTTAATTTGTTGAGACTTGTTTGTGGCCTAACACATGATCTATCCTGGAGGATATTCCATGTACACTTGAAAAGAATGTGTATGCTGCTCTTTTAGGATGGAGTGTTCTGAATATATCTGTTAGATCTATCTGATCCAATGTATCATTCAAGGATGATACTTACCTACTGTTATTGTACTACTATTGACTACTTCTTTTATGCTTGTTATTAGCAGCTTTATGTATGTGGGTGCTTTCTAGTTTGGTGCATAAATGTTTACAGTAGTTGTATCTTCTTGTTGGGTTGTTCCCTTTATGATTATATAGCGTCCTTCTTTGTCTCTTGTTAGAGCTTTTGTTTTAAAGTCTATTTTGTAGATGTAGAGGAATCTTAAATGCACATAAATAAGTGAAAGAATCCAATCTGAAAAATCTATGTATGTATGCTTCCAACTGGAAGGGTAAATTATGGAGACATTCTTGAAAAAGCAAAGTTACAGAGAAATTAAAAAGTTCAGTAGAGTCTGGGGGTGAGTGGGACAGAGATAAATCAGCAGATCACAGAGGAATTTTTGAGCATGAAAATACTCTGTAGGATATTTTAATGATGGATTTATGTCATCATACTTTTGTCCAAACCCATAGAATGCACAATACTAAGAGGGAACCCTAAGGTCAAAACCTCAATGAGATACCACCTCACACCAGTCAGAATGGCTAAAATTAACAAGTCAGGAAACGACAGATGTTGGCGGGGATGCGGAGAAAAGGGAACCCTCCTACACTGTTGGTGGGAATGCAAGCTGGTGCAGCCACT
>NC_138374.1:74289500-74306088 GCF_054177405.1 Leptonychotes weddellii | reverse complement strand
GGCCTGGTGGTGGGTATTGAGGAGGGCACGTTCTGCATGGAGCACTGGGTGTTATGCACAAACAATGAATCATGGAACACTTCATCTAGAACTAATGATGTAATGTATGGGGATTAACATAAGAATAAAAAAAAATAAGAAGAACATAAACATGCGTGTGCACAAAAAAAAAAAAGAGGGAACCCTAAGGTAAACTGTGGACTTTGGGTGATTATGATGTGTCAGTGTAGGCTTATCCTTAATTAAAAAAAAAAAGTACCTTTCTGATAGTGGTGTTGATAATGGAAGATGTTATGCATGTGTGGGTATAGGGGAATTTCTGTCCCTCTCATTTTTTGTTGTAAACCTAAGACTGCTCTAAAAAATAGTCTTTAAAATCTTTCTGGAAATATATATTCTAGATTCAGTGGACTCCGAGCTCTTTATGGCATTGAGTCCTTACTGGAAGGAGGGAGGAGGAGTTACACAGGGACCACTGACAGTCTGCCCCCAAGTAGCAGCCACTGTACAGCAACAGTGGCATGGTTTCCAAACAGGTTTGAGAACATCCAGTTCCGGCTAATACTCAGAAACTGGATAAATGCATAAGCAGTGCTGAGGGAAGGGGACAATAAAATGATTTTAAGCCTGGGTTAGAACATAACACTGTGGTTGTACAAAAATGGAAAGATTCAGAGGCAAAAGGATATCGCTATCTAAGTGAGGGACTCAAGGCCCATCCTAAAGGTTCTTTATAGATTTAAAGTCAAAAATATATTGTGGGCTGACAGCAAATTTGAGAAATGAACGATGATGCTGAGTGTCTCTAGAGTTTGAAAGTAGCTGCCAACAAAGGAGGCCACAGCTGACTCAATGAGGAAGTTTCCTTTTCGTTCTCAAGGAGCATTCCAAAGCCAAGGTATGAATGAGGTTGAGGATTAGAAATCCCTACATACTTCCTGGATGGTAGAGGAGGTTATAGACAGGAGTGATGACTTCAGTTGGTCTCTCCTTCTGCAGAATTGCTCTAGTCCAAGTGCACACTTAGGGGAGGGAAAGAAGGGATGTGGAGGTTGGTCCCTCACTTGAAACAGTTATGGTATGAAGGGTATTTAAGTTCCTCAGCATTCTTTTCCTTCCATTGCCCAAACCATTAGACTTGGAAGAGGAGATTACATTTTTATGTTGATGTTTTTCTTCCTTCAAATTGTGAATTACATACACTTTAGTTTCCAGGAAGGAGTTACTCAGACTCCGCCCTGCACACCTCCAAAGGGCCCCACATGGAATTACACACACTCCTAGTAAAAGAGGACTTGCACTCATGTACAGAAAAAAATCTTCAAATAAACAACATGTTTTAATGAAAATTCTCAAATTTTAAACAAAGTGTGATGTGATAAAAATCTTCAACATCCAACTGTTCAGAACCCATCGTTTTGCCTATTTTTACTCATTCTTCTTCATTCTCTAAAGAGAAAAGAGTCTAAACTGGCTGAAGGTTTTTACAGTCAGAGTGGAGGAAGAGTAGACTCTATAGAATAGCACACAGGAGAAGATGAGAAGAACTACAGATGTGAGACTGCATGAGATATTCAGGAGAGGGGAAACTAAGAACCAAGACGGCAGGTGTCATGCAGCTGAGATGACTGTGTTCTTTTCAGGTAAAGTGAGAGACTCCCAAGAAGTCTTGGCTGCTGGGAATGCATAGAAGATACAAAATGTCTCAATAATTGTTGTCATAGACAGATTCCTTGACTCTTGTAAATATTTGAAGAAATGGTGTTAAAGATTGAAATTGTTATCTGGGCCTGTCATTGGGCCATGTTTCTTCCAATGTGTCAAAACTAGGATTCTGATTTAAGATGTCCCTAGATTTAATTCTGTCTCACTGTCCCTGTCTCTCTCTCAGTTCTATAATAAATATTGTCATTATTTCAAAAAAGAATATAAGTGAGTGTTGCCTACATAATATATATATTAAATAAAATTTGAATTACAAAATACCTTCTGAGATATTAAGCTTTTGAAAAGTTGTATAGAGTTTTAATCATGAAAAAAAGGGAGAAAGAATCTGGTGAGTATGTCTTATGAGAGGGTTTGAAATGTTTGTTTTAAACCACTACTTTCTGTAGGCACTTTAATTCCATCTCTTTTATGCATTGTCATCTCATTGCTAATGTAAACAGTATTTGCCTCTTTCTTTGATGTCTTCATCAATAAATCCCAGAATAATTCTATGTCTGAACTATGGAAAAATTAAAAGGCAAATTTAAAACAAACAAAAGAAAATATGGTTTTATGCAGATGACTATATACTGCACATTAGGAAACACAGCAACCTTAGCAATGAAAGAAACTCTGCAAAGATTAGGGTAAATTAATGGATGACTGAACAAGTTTATGAAATACTGATGTAAGACTAGTATTTTGTATGGAGTTTTGAAGGATTATCACTGATGACATCAAGCAATATGGGTGTTTTGGTTTTTCTGGATAAATAGGAGAAGTATTTTCTTTTTGTTCCATGATTTATAACATTCTAACTTGATTCTTAACTGCCAAAGACATTACGTATTTTCATGAGACATTAGTGGTCTTCTGGCTAGATTGCTGGTGGATATTGCATAGGACCAAAATCATGATTATAGATTTCCTTATTGTCATTTTATTGTTGACTTTCCCCAGTCTTCACTAAGTCATTCTGAGTTATTGCCAGTGAAAGTTGTACTCAGATATGAGGAAAGAGATTTTTTCCACAAATTATGAAGGAGTTAAGTGAAGCTATCCAAAATACATTTACCAACGTCAGACCCAAATTGATGTAAAAAAAAAAAAATATATATATATATATATATCATGTCCAATTCTTCAAGTATTTTAATCCTCTTATTATTGTGCCTATAAGACAACAGTTATAAGAGGAAACAATTTGGGGGCGCCTGGGTGGCTCAGTCGTTAAGCGTCTGCCTTCAGCTCGGGTCGTGGTCCCAGAGTCCTGGGATCGAGTCCCACATCGGGCTCCCTGCTCGGCAGGAAGCCTGCTTCTCCCTCTCCCACTCCCCCTGCTTGTGTTCCTGCTCTCGCTGTCTCTCTCTCTGTCAAATAAATAAATAAAAAAAAAAATCTTAAAAAAAAAAAAGAGGAAACAATTTGGCTCTGCTCATTACTGGTGAAGCTATATATGCAGTGATGCATCCTGCTTCTTTCCAGAGAGTCATTTTCTAAAAGGTCAGCAGCTGCAAACCTCCTGAATATATAACTGTTAAATGAGAAGTAAATAGAAAAGTTTCTAAGCATTAAGGAAATAGGTTGTTACTTATCTCCTCAAGCTATCTAGAATTTTATGGACATTGAATCATATATTATAGTTCATTGATGATCTTTGTTTGTTTGTTGACTAAATAGCACCAAATATGCTGTGGGATTGCTGGAGTAGTGGAAGGATCGTAAAACAAGGGGCAGGAGAAATGTACAAGGCAGACACAAGTCAGAAAGGCCAGCAAGCCAGGGCACTTTATATGAGGAAGACAACCCTGTGAATGTTAGTAGCCCCTCATTTACTGTTTAAATTTCAGAATGCTAATGTTATTAACAATGATGAAAAGTTTAGGTAGTGGAAAATAACCTCTGGTCTCTAAGGAAGTGAAAAGTACATTAAAAAAATTCTAATTCTATTTTACCATATTATTTAAATCCTTTATTTTAATCACATGTCTAATAAGAATAAGGCTGAATTATAGAGAATTAAAGTGTGTCACACACAGTCACATACACACACAATCCCAGATGATGCTGTTCTCATGAGCCTTTTTTCTATAGAGAGTATCTAAGTCATAAGTCATTAAGGCAAATGGCGGAAGCTGGTATTGATTTATTTGCGTAGACTCTTGGAACTCAAGCCATGAGCCATGGGCCATGGTGGGCAATAAAAATGAGCCTTTGTACTAGGAGGGAAAGTCTAATAGGTTCTATCCACTTGTAACCATGTAGAAAAGAAGGCCCCCCATTTTTTTTTTTTTTGGTCAGAACAATAGGAAATTCTGTATATTTAAGATGTCATTCTAATTTAAATTTTGATTCCTTTTATGAGCCAAGCAAAACACATCTGTGTGAGTCATGTGGCCTGCAGGCTACCAATATTTTGACTTCTAATTTAGGCAGCAAAGATGAGAGAATTGAGTTAGGATGATGTAAAAGACAGATTCTCCTACATGGGAGAAGCAGCATCCAGAGGGTGAGTCGGCTTTGAGTTTTCTCTGCATATCCCAGGCACTCTTCACACTTAGGTTGTGTAATTTTTGAGTTTAGTTGGGGAGTGAGTCCCTGATGGAAATTATTTAGGAACTCTGGGATGGAAGAAGCATCAAAATTTAATTCTGGGGGATATTCTCTGCCCAGAACCTTCTAAGAAATGTTGACATCTGTTCTTCCACATGTGAGCTCTCCTTGGGCTTGATTCCACCATTCCCCACACCCCCCCACCAAAGACTTTTCTTCCCAAATTTCCCTGAGTCATGAGTGGTTCTTTGATTTCTTCTGTTCCTTATGATCAAATATTGGCCACTAGATTATTGATGGTTTTTACTGAGACATGGAAATGTGAAGTGGGTCAGTACTCTCACTTCTGAATAGAGAGGAGTAATAAACATTGTACACGTTATGAAACAGTAACCTGGATGGTACGAAACATCTCTTAGACTTAACTCCTCTAGAAGTTTTCAAAACAAATGTTCAAATGCCCTATATTTCTGACTGGAATTGTTAATGTAATTACATTACTGACTATTAGTTCAAAGTAAGGCTCGAGGAAGATGTACTTTCTGATTTCTGTGATCCAGTCATTCAGGAATGGTACAAATACCCCTGGTATATGTGAGAAAAACTTCTTCTGTGAGTTTTAATACATGCATAAGGCATTTAGCTGTATTTATATTAACCCAGTGGTTGAGAAACAAGGAGAATCCTCTGTAAGTATACAGAATTCAGCTAGACTGTAAATATAAATCCATGCACTGGGGGAATTATGGGATGGAAGGCGAACATGTAAGCCTGTGGCTAATATTTTTCTGCCAACGACTAATGGGTACCTTTTATCTCAAAGGGGGGAATATTAGGATCATTTTTAGTAGATTACAAGTTTCATGAGAACAAAGAGTGTATCTGCTTTGATTCTTTGCTATGATGCCAGAATGTAGTGAAATGCCTGCAGGCACTGAAAAAAAAATCTATTTTTTGACTGAGTGAATCATTAGCAGGAATCCCACAAATACCAGCTAACATCAGAGTTAAATTGCACTTACCTGTCTATTTAGGAGAGTTGAGAGCATTATTATCAATAGATTTTTCAAAATAATCCACCACAAATTACAATTCATTGTGTACATAGAAGAATGGATATTGTGTCTGTATTATAAGAGAAAAGAAACTCTATAGAACAGACTAGAACAGCTTGTTCTGAAAAGTCTAGTACTCCAAATTTGCCATCACTAGACTCAATAGAAACCTAGATCTCAATAAAAAATTCTTAATATGTATTGTTTAGATCTGTTGCCATGTTTCCTGGGGTCTACCCCTAATTGTAGGCCATAATTCTCCAATTATACGAAAAAGAAAAAAAAAAAAGCTAGCCATTATGCAAAAGTTAGCCTATTTAAGACATTATAAAGTTCTAGCCCAAACTTTTGTTTTCTGTTTATTTCCAATTGGATTTTAATATCAAAACTACATGAGATATTTATAGTGTTTAAGCAACTGGAGTTGTTGGTATGATAAATAAGGGAGAGGGAAGTTATAAATGCTCATATTTATGCTTAAAATGTCATCTGAACACTACTATAGTTTATATACAACTAATGTTTTTAATCATTAAATCCTTATTTACATTGAAAAAAATGTTCTTTTTTTGTCTGCATGACCATGTCTACAATGATGAGACACATTTCTTTTGTGTTTAGGAAATAGTTGTGATACTATTTACAAATAAAAGAACGTATTATGTATCAAATGAGGACCCTCACCCCCCAGTGCAGGCAGTGAGGTACAGACAACCCCCCACACACATGGCTGTTGAACCAGTGGAGTCAGAAACCACCACCAAGCCCTCTCCCTGTTGTCAGGAAAAAACTGGGTGAGTTCAGCCCTGGGCTGGTAGTCATGCACAAGAGAGATTCTACAGAAGTGCAGCCTTCCCAGAGGGAGACTCCAGCACACCAATGGAGAAAAAAGAAAGGAAGGAAGGAAGAGAAAACCTTGCTCATAGCTGTGGAGGCAGCAAGAGAAACATTCCCGGATCCCTCTCCTCCAAGGAGACACTGAAAGAGGCTGGTTTGTCAGTGGAGGTGATCTCTCCCACAGAGGGAAAGGGCATGCTCCAGCTGGGGCGGGCTGGGGGTGGGGGGTGGCTGGAGAAGCCCACCCCTCCCCTCCAGCTCCTGGAGCTCTGCCACTGGGGGAGGGCGGATTCTGAGAAAGAGGCAGAGAAGAATTTCAGATGGTGTCAAAGGGATTGTGTTCTGCAGGAAGTCCACCCACAAGCCTCTGGGAGTTCCAGCCCTAGATTTCTTTCTACTGGGTCTGCAGGAACTCCAAAACACCTGTGCTAAACCCACACCTCCCCACTCTGTGGTTGGCTGCTTGTATGTGCTCCCAGGTGCACTCACAAAAATGAGCCCCAGTAAACAAGGAGCATGAAAAGGCCGTGGTTGGCGGGCAAGGGACAAACTACAAACTTGAGCTATAGCTCCACCTTCTGGATTCCAAAGAGAGGTTTCTAATAGCCAGCTGGGTGAATTGGAAGAACCAAAGACATAAAACCTTAAACATCTGCCCACAAGAGGGAATAAGAAGAGTAGAAAAGATATACTTCTGCAAAGACAGAAAACAGAAGGAAACAAATCTCACATAATGACACCACCATAGTATGTAATGCTGTGTCTGCTGAAAGCAATGGGCAAAGAGTTAAAGAGTTATCAGCTACTTCAAATATGAAAGCAGACATGCATCACTACAAGCGACATGAAAAATCAAGGTAATATGGCATCATGGAAATAAAATAATAATTTTCCAGCCACCAAACTCAAAGGCACAGAATATAGCAATCTAATGGATAAAGAATTTAAAGTAGCAATTTTGAAGAAACTCAGTGAGTTACCAGAAAAATCAGAAAGTGGCAATTTTTAAGAAACTCTGTGAGTTACAAGAAAAATCAGAATGACAATACAATGAAATCAGCAATAAAATGTGTGGATAAAATGAGTTCTTTACCAAAAAAAGTTGAGATTATAAAAAAGAGAAAGACAACAACCAAACAGAAATCCTGAACCGAAGAATTTGGTGAATGAGATGAAGAATGAAACAGAGAACATCAGTATCTGGGTGGACCAGACAGAAGGAAGAAAAAGTGACTTAAGGATAGGAAGTTTGAAATAGCAGGTAAGAAAAAAAGGAAATAAGATTTTTAAAAAGCAAAGACAGCCTATAAGAATCACCAAAATCCAAAGAATGACAAATATTAGAATAATCAGGACTCTAGAAGGAGTAGAGAGGGAGAAATAGATAATAGATAAATAAATAGACTCAGCCCTCTATTTAAGGGTCTATTTAAAGAAAGTCTATTTAAAGAATAATAGTCTCACAAAAATGAGCCCCAGTAAACAAGGAGCATGAAAAGAAAACAGGCCCCAGGCCATGGTTGGCAGGCAAGAGACAAACTACTTGAGTCTATTTAAAGAAAAAATAACTAAAAAAAAAAAAAATAAAGAAATGATAGCTGAGAATTTCCCAAACCTGGGGAATGATTTGGACATACAAGTCCACGAAGCTGCTAGAACACCTATTATCTCAATGCACAAAAAGACCTTCTCCAAAACACATTATAATGAAATTGTCAAAACACAATGATGAAGAAAAATCTTAAAGGCAGCCAGGGAAAAAGGGAGTAGGACCTACAGAGGAACTCTTTTAGGCTATCAGCAGATTTCCCAGCAGAAACTACAGACCAGGAAAGAGTGGAATGGCACAAAGTGTTGAAAAAAAAATGACTAATCAATGTATTTTATGTGGCATAGTTGTCCTTCAGATATGAAGGAGAAATAACGACTTCCCCAAACAAACAAAAGCCGAGGGAGTTCACCACCACTAGACTAGCCTTGCAAGAAATGCTGAAAGAATTCTTCAGTGAAATCTTTTCAAATGAAAAGATACTAATTAGTGATGTGAAAACATTTGAAAGTACAAATGCAGAGATAAAAATGAAAAATATACAGAGAGACCTAGAAGAACTGTATATTAGGACAGTGCATTAACCACTCGACTATAGTATAAAGGCTAAAGGAAAAGTAGTAAAAATAATTAGATAGTATAAATTTTGAAAAAAAATACTCAGCATAAAAAGAGTAAGTTGTGATGTCAGTAATATAACAGGGAGGAGTAAAAGGCTGGATCCTTTATAGGTGATCAAAGATAAGGTGCTGTCAACCTAAAGTGGACTGTATTATCTGTAATATATTTTATGTAAATCCCATTGTAACTACAAAGCAAAAACCTGTAGTAGATCCACAAGAGACAAGGGAGGAAACAGAGCACACTACAACAGAAAATAACCAATCTGCAAACACAGGCAGAAACAGAGGCAAAAAGAAACATTGGAAATACAAAACATCCATAAAACAATAAGATGTCATTAGTTAGTCCTTGCATATCAATAATTACTAAATGAAATTGATTGAATTTGCCAATCAAAGGCACAGAGTGGCTGAATGGATAAATTACAAGATCCAACTCTATGCTGCCTACAATAGACCCATTTCAGATTTAAGATCACACATTGACTCAAAGTGAAGGGATGGAAAAAGATATTCCCTACAAGTAGAAGCCAAAAGAAAGCAAGGTAGCTAATACTTATATTGGACAACATTTAGACTTTAAGCCAAAGATGTTAACAAGAGTCAAGGAAGGTCATTATATAATGATAAGTAGATCAATCCATTTAGAAGATATAACAGTCATAAATAACATATACACCCACCATTGGAGCACCTAAATATATTAAGCAAATACTACCAAATATGAAGAGAAAAATAGACAAAAATACAATAACATTAGGGGATTTCAGTACCCCACTTTCATCAATGCATAGATCAAAAAAAAAAATGCATGGACCACATAAAAAATCAACAAGGAAACAATGGACTTGACCCATACATTAGACCACATGGACCAAACAGAGATCTTTAGAACATTCCTTCCATCAGCAGCAGAATACACATTCTTGTCAATTGTATATAGAACATTCTCAAGGAAAGATCAGATGACAGCATACAAAAAATGTCTCTGCAAATTTAAGAAGATTGAAATCATAGCAAGCATCTTTTCCTACCACAGCAGTATGAAAATAAAAAACCACATAAGGAAAGCTTGAAAACATGTACACACATATGGAGACTAAACAACACACTCCTAGACAACCAAGAGGTCAAATAAGAAATCAAAAAGGAAATCGAAGAATACCTCAAAAAAAAAAAAGGGAAAGAAAAGAAAAAGGGAATACAGTGTGTCTAAACCTATGGGACACCGCAAAAGCAGTTCTGAGAGGGAACTTTATAGTGAAAAATACATATAGAAATCAGAAAGATCACACACACACACAAAAACTAACTCTATACCTTAAGAAACTAGAAAAAGAAGAACAAATTAAGCCCAAAGTTAGAAGAAGGAAGGAAATAAAGAACAGAGGGGAAATAAATAATATAGAAAAAAATCACCACCCCTAATAGTGGTTTTTCAAAAAGATAAACAAAATTGGCAAATTTTTAATGGGACTAAGGAAAAAAGAGAGACGATGCAAATAAAATTAGAGATGCAAGAGGACATATTACAACTGGCACCACAGAAATACAAAGAATCATAAGGGAATATTATCAACAATTATACACCAACAAATAGATAACCTAGAAGAAATGGATAATTTTCTAGAATCACATTCTCCCAACAGAATCAAGAAGAAAGTCTGAACAGAGCAATTACAAGTAAGGAGATTGAATTAGTAATCAAAAACTTTCCAACACAGAAACCCCTAGGAGCAGATTAGTATCACTGGAGACTTCTACCAAACATTTAAAGAAGAATTAACACCAATCCTTCTCAAACTTCTAAACTATTAAAGAGGAGGGACACTTGCAAACTCATTCTATGAGATCAGCATGACCCTAATAACAAAGCCAGATAATGGCACTACAAGACAAGAAAACTATAGAACAATATCCCTGATGAATATAGATGTAAAAATTGTCAACAAAATATTAACAAACTGAATTCAAGAACTCTTGAAAGGATTATACACCATGGCCAAGTGGGATTTGTTCCTGCAATGCAAGGATGGTTCAACATATGCAAATCAATAAATGTGATAGAACACATTAATAGAATGAAAGATAAACCTCATATGGTCATCTCAATAGATGCAGAAAAGGTGTTTGACAAAATACAACATCTTTTCATGATAAAGACTCTCAACAATTAGGTACAGAAGGAATGTACCTCAACATAATAATGTCCATATACAACAAACCCACAGTTAATGTTATACTTAATGGAGAAAAATTGAAAGCTTTCCTCTAAGATCAGGAATAAGACAAGGTGCCCATTCTCACCACTATTATTCAAAATAGTACTGGAAGTGTCCTAGCTAGAGCAATCAGGCAAAACAAAACAGAACAAAATAAAATAAAAGGCATCCAAATCAGAAAAGAAATAAAATTGTCATTATTTGTCAAGGATACAATTTTATATGTTCAAAATCCCAAAGACTCTATTTAAAAAAATTGAAAGCATTAGATCTAATCAATGAATTCAGTAAAGTTGCAGGATATAAAATAAATACACAGATTTCAGTTGTATTTCTGTACACCAACGAGAAACCTTAAAAGGAAGTAAAGAAAACTGTCCCATTCATAATATCATCAAAAATAGTAGTAACAATGAATCATGGAACACTTCATCTAAAACTAATGATGTAATGTATGGGAATTAACATAAGAATAAAAAAAAAAGGTAAAAAAAAAATAGTAGTAACATACCTAGAAATAAATGTAACCAAGGAAGTGAGGAATCTGCACAATGCTAACTACAAGTCTGTGCTAAAAGAATTCAAAGAAGGCACAAACAAATGGAAGGGTGTCTTGTGTTCATGGATTAGAAGAATTAATATTGTTAAAATGTCCGTGCCACCCAAAGCCACTTATAGATTCAGTGCAATCCCTGCCCAAATTTCACTGGCATTTTTCACAGAAATGGAAAAACAATCCTAAAACCTGTATGGAGCCACAAAAGACCCCTAATAGCCAAAGAACATAAGAAGGAAGAACAAAACCAGAGGTATCACACTTCCTGATCTCAAACCACACTACAAAGCTATAGTAATTAACAATATGGTATCAGTACAAAGATAGACACATAGGTCAGTGGAACAGAATCAAGAGCCCAGAATTAAACCCTCAAATATATGGTCAACTGATAAGGGAGCCAAAAACATCCAATTGTGAAAGGATAGTCTTAACACAAGTGGTGTGGGGAAACTGGACAGCTACATGTAGAAAAATGGAATTAGACCCCTGTTTTAAACTGCTCACAAAAATTAACTCGAAATTAATCAAACACAAATATAAGACCTGAAGCCATATAACTCCCCAGAGAAAACATAGGGAAGATGCTCCTCCAATGCAATGCACCATTGGTCTTGACAATGTTTTTTTGTTGCCTTGGTTTATTTTTAGATATGATATCAAAGGCACAAACAACAAAAGGGAAAAAAAAACAAAACAGTGGGACTACATCAACCTTAAAAGCTTCTGCACAAAAGAAATAGTCAACATAATGAATAGGTAATCTACCCAATGGGAGAAAGTATTTGCAAACCATGTCTTAGATAAGGGATTAATATCTAAAATTTATAAAGAACTCATACAACTCCATAACCAAAAAACAAAGAATCTGATTTAAAAATGGGTGGAAGACCTGAATAGACATTTTTCCAAAAAAGACCTAAAAATGGCCAACAGCCACATGAAAAGATGCTCAAGATCACTCATCATCAGGGAAATACAAATCAAAACTACAATGAGCTATCACCGCACATCTGTCAGGCTGGCAAGTATCAAGGAGAGACAGGTGTTGGCGACGATGTGGGAAAGGGAAACTCTGTGCCCTTTTGGTGGGATTATGTAGTACTTCAGCTACTGTGGAGAACAATATGGATGTTCCTCAAAAAATTGAAAATAGAACTATCATATATACTACCCAGCAATCTTTCTTCCGTGTATATAACCAAAGGAAATGTGAAGAGATTATTGAACATATATGCAGTTCCATGTTTATTGCTGTACTATTCATGATAACCAAGAGATGGAAATAATCTAAGTGTCTGTCACCAGATGAATGGATAAAGATGTGGTATGTTGAGTTGAATTGAATTGAATTGAATTGAATTCATTATGAATTGAATACTACTGAATTGAATACTATTCAGCCATGAGGAAAAAAAAAAAAAAAAGGAAATCCTGCCATCTGCAATAACATGGCTGGACCTTGAGGATAATATGCTAAGGGCGATAAGTCAGAGAAAAACAAACACTATATGGCTTCACTTATATGGGGAATCTTAAAAAAAAAAAAAAATGAACAGACACTTTTTTACCTGGCAGTTACCAGGGGCTGAGGGTGTGGTCATGGGAGAGATGTTGTTTAAGGGTACATACTTGCAACTTACAGATAAATAAGTCCTGAGGATCTAATACAGGACATAACTGTATTAGGAACATTATTACATTTGTGAAGAGACTAGATCTTCACTGTACCTGCCACTGGAAGAAAAAAAAAATCTTTAACTCAAATACAGTAGGGTTTTTTAATTCTAGGTGTTCCATTTCCTAGTTGCATGGTTTGGGGAAAATTCCTTAATCTTTCTGCTAATTTTCCCAGTTCTATAATTGGAGGTGTAATATTTATTGTGGAGAATTGTAATGAGCATGAGATGAACTGACACTCCCGGGAGACAGTAGGTGCTCTGTGAATGGAAACTGTTGTGATCAGCATTACCGCCTCCAGTACTAAGACCACCAGTATCATCTAGACACCATGTTTGTGTCATAAGTATCCTAAAATTTGGCATGACTACCTCAGTTTTCCTACAAGGAACCAGAGGCCCACAGAGAGGAAGAGACTTTTGCAGGTCAGGATGATAATTAGTTGCTACCGCGGGTGGTTCATGTGGTGTTTAAACCCCAGACTCTAGGGGCACACTGTCACATTCCAATATTGGCTCTTTCTCTGGCTTACCTTCTTGGGGAGCTTTCTTACATTGTGCCTCAACATCCTGATCTGTAAAATGGGAACAATCTTATACCCACCTTAAGGAGCTGATGTGAGGGATCATATGAGCAAAATGCATGCAAATTTATTATATAATTTGTAAAACAGAAGGAACACCTAATAAATATAGTCATCAGTATGGTCACTTCTCATTTCTCCATTCCATGCACCTTTGTCAAAGCAATGCTCATAAAATAAAATTTTATTAAGAAACAGTGTAAAAGTGGGGCATCTGTGTAGTTCAGTCAGTTAAGCATCCCAATCTTGATTTTGGCTCAGGTCATGAACTCAGGGTCCTGAGATTGAGCCCCATGGCGGGCTCCTCTCCTTAAGATTCTCTCTTTCACTCTCCCTCTGCCCCTCCCCCAGCTCACATGTGCTCTCTCCTTCTCTCTCTCAAAAACAAAAAACAAAAAACAAAAACAAAAAAAAACTTTAAGAAAAAATGTAAAAGAATTAAATGCATATAAGATATACATATATCTGTTACGTATGTATATACACACATATTTAGAATATATTATCTTTAGATATATCTATGTCTACATGTCTGTATTTTCTTTATATCTATATTATATATAAATGGTATATATGATACTCTATGCAGAATTATATTCTATATTATATATAGATACAAATATTATATATATATATATATGATACTCTATGCAGAAAGAATGTCATTTTACTGTTCTTACTTAAATGGAAGTCTACAAAATGAAAAAGCAAGAGACTTACCTCAAGAACACACTGGGATGCCCAAACAATGTGAGATTATTAAAGTACTTTGCAAGTGTAAAATGCAAAATAAATGCTTCCAATAATACTCTGAAGTGTTCTTGTAAGGAACAACTTATTTTTCTTTATATATGCATGAGGAAAAGCAATAGTTTATTAGCCATGTAATTATTAAAGGAACCCTAAAGGCATCTATTAGAATTATGGCCTTGTTAAGAAAATGCCTATGGGTGTTTGGAAATAACCATTGCTTTGCTCTCTCTATTTTTTTTTTTAAGATTAGTTATTAAAAAAACATGTTTTGGACTTTAAAATCTGTCTACTGACTTTATGTCTACATATATATTTGTTTCCAAATGTTGTGATATCCTAGCACCTATACACAGTCATTAGAATAAAAACAGGAACTTCTATGTGCTTGTTTATGCATTTAAAAAAAAAAATCCCCCTACCCTTGAAAAATATTGCTGCAGGATACTGATGAGTTAATAATTGGTTGTATATTTTACATTCACTTTACTCACATGCAAATTTTTTTCTAGTCCAGTTTTTGCAAGCAATTCAATATCAACTCACATTTTAGTCAATTGAAAAATATCTCAGGTGTCTCTCCTTTATTATTCTGCTAGACTCAAAAGTATTAAGCTTCAATCTGTGAACTTTAGGGCAGATATATGGCCATTTATACAGGGTTCCAGCTATATGTTAAAAATTACTAGCTATAAGGTCAAAGATTCCATATATTTTGGGATACATTATTACAATTTTTAAAAAACCCAACATCAGTACTTCCTCACATAAATTTCCATGTAATGTAGAAATATTTCAATTTCCATTTAATGTCTCGAAACACAGCTCATCTCAAAATTTTGAACTTGAGATACCCAATGTAATTAGTCCCTTTGAATTACCCACCAAAACACTACTTTATAGAAATTGTTTTAAGCCATTTTGCATATTCCAATATATTTTATTTGGATTGAAGGAAAAAAAAATCAGTGTGTTATATCCCACCCTTCTCCCAAATCTCCAAGTGGCTCAGATACAAGTCTTTCCTGCAAACATCTTAGGTTTAGTAAATCTGATTTCTTGAATATTTAAAAGAGCTGACTTGACCCGTGAGCTGTGCATTTGACATAGCAAATACTATGACGGACAGTGCAAGATGAAAAACATCTAATGATATGAGCTATACATTGGTACTTAGCATCTGCAAAATTCTTCCAAACACTAGTCCAAATATGCTTTCAAACTAATTGCTATTATCACGAAGCAATGATCATGTTCAATCATATTACTACTGTAGGAGAAGGAAGAATTCCCATATTGCTGAGAATCCTATTGTAGTTGCAGCTTAGTTAGGTCAACTTTCACCATTTAATTTTGTGCCTCCTTAAAAATAATTTCATCCCATGAAATGATATTCTGCTCTTAGGATGTGTAAAAACTTTCATATTATTTGAAGTCTATTTGTATGGTCGAACTAGATAGGAGTTGGAAGGGGGGATGTATAGGCATGTGATGAAAATCTGTCTGGGTAGTATGTAAAGATTTGCCTGTCATACACGGGGTGGGGGGATGGGTTTTGTACTTAGGACCCAGGGAAATACCCCTTCCTCCCTTTCACTTTTTGCAGTTATTGACTATCAGTATTCTGCAGCAATGTTTTTCAAGGGTAGAATATTTTTTTTTATAAAATGAATAAACAGGTATATAGAAGTTCCTGTTTTTATTCTATTGACTGTGTATAGGTGCCAAGATATCACAACATTTGGAAACAATTACATACGTAGACATAAATTCAGTAGACAGATTTTTAAAGTCCCAAATGTGTTTTTTTAATTAACTGATCTTAAAAATAGAGAGAGAACAGATCGGGGGGTGGAGCAAGATGGTGGAGGAGTAGGAGACCTGGATTTCGTCTGGTCTCAGGAATTCAGCTGGATAGGGATCAAACCATTCTGAACACCTACAAACTCAACAGGAGATCGAAGAAAAGAATAGCAACAACTCTCTGAACAGAAAAGCGACCACTTTCTTGAAGGTAGGATGTGCGGAGAACTGAATCCGAGGCGGGATTCTGGAGGATAGACGGTGGGGGAGGGGCCTCCGTCGGCCGCTTCTGGCAAGTGATAGAGCCGTGGAGCACAAAATCGAAACTTTTAGAAGTCGGCTCTGCTGAGGGACGTCACTCTGGTGGCTAAGCGGGGGGTGGAACCCTCGTGGGACAGTGTGGTCTCAGGACCCTCAGGGTCACAGAAAGACAGTATGGAGGTTCCTCAAAAAGTTGAAAATAGAGCTACCATACGATCCAGCAACTGCACTACTGGATATTTACCCCAAAGATACAAAAGTAGGGATCTGAAAGGTTATGTGCACCCCGATGTTTATAACAGTAATGTCCACAATAGCCAAACTGTGGAAAGAGCCAAGATGTCCATCGACAGATGAATGGATAAAGAAGATGTGGTATATATATACAATGGAATATTATGCAGCCATC
>NC_138374.1:74271816-74289000 GCF_054177405.1 Leptonychotes weddellii | reverse complement strand
TAGGTCTGTTCAGGTTTTCTATTTCTTCCTGGTTCAGTTTTGGTAGTTGATATATCTCTAGGAATGCATCTAGTTCTTCCAGGTTATCTAATTTGCTGGCATAGAGTTGCTCATAATATGTTCTTATAATTGTTTGTATTTCTTTGGTGTTGGTTGTGATCTCTCCTCTTTCATTCATGATTTTGTTGATTTGGGTCATTTCTCTTTTCTTTTTGATAAGTCTGGCCAGGGGTTTATCAATCTTGTTAATTCTTTCAAAGAACCAGCCCCTAGTTTCATTGATCTGTTCTACTGTTCTTTTGGTTTCTATTTCCTTGATTTCTGCTCTGATCTTTATTATGTCTCTCCTCCTGCTGGGTTTAGGCTTTATTTGCTGTTCTTTCTCCAGCTCTTTTAGATGTAGGGTTAGGTTGGTTAGGTCGTTTCTCTGTCAAAGAAACATAATAAAATTACATAGTCTCATCATCCAGAAATTACCAATGTTCATATAAGAAGTTTATCTTTCTAGATGAAGCAGTCATTCAAAATATGGCAGCTCTTAGAATAGGCTTTACATTAGTGAGCTTCCTGTAAAAAGTAGCTGTTATTTCAAGCTGCCATTTTTGGTGTAAAGATGTACAAAATCATAATAATATTGGAAATGTTTATAGTTAGTTTTTATTATTTTCATTTTAAATATATTTTTTAATATTTTTGTCAGTTACAATTTCATGGTATGCTTAAAAATGACCAACATCTCTTTATATAAAAAATGTTAGCTGAAGCAAATCACTATTATTGATGGTTAATTTTCATATAATTTGAAATTAAACAATTGCCAGTAAAGCCAGACAAATTTAGTGAATGTGTGTAAGCAATAAATATACAATGGAAGAATTTTGTGCAATAAAAGTTTCTTCAAAAAATATTTAGGCCAGTGTTAACTTGGCTCAAGCATGAACTCATAACTATTTTATTTGTACAGAAGGAAATCAAGTATTGAATAAATGAGTAAGAATCCTTGAAGTTCTTTTAAAATCATAAATTCTGTGATACAAAGATCTGAGTTTAATATCAAATTATAGAATCACAGATTATTAGATTAGGAAAGAACATAGACATTTATTTCCAAAGAATGTTGATCCCCAAATATAGACAACACTGGGCTCTCATACCTCTATCCAGTTTCTATGCTTTAAGTAGAAAAAGTTGAAAATCACAGTGTAGTATTTGCTAATGTTTACAAGAAAGACATACTTCCTCATAGGCAGCCAATATATATTTTTTTATATTTCTTTGGGAAAAAAATGCCTGTCTTCAAAATAGTTATAGTTATTAGGTTTTAATTTCATTTTTTACTCTGTTCAGTTGCTGAACAATTCTTTGGTCTCAGAAAATTTTATGAAAGACTTCTGCACCTAATAATAAGGTGACATTCCTAGGTCCTCTGCTTAGGTTTGATAACTGTTTTGGAATACAACCAAAAATATTCACCGTCAGTGTGAGTTCATGGAAGTCTTTGTCTTTGATAGGATTGATATTTGGCAAGTGTGACATGTTTTATTTTGCCATACAATTTCTTTCTCTTCTTTGTATATTTTGAAGAGAATCTGTTTGGATTTTAAGTGGTAAAAAACACATTGATTTAGGTCAGATGATGGGTCCTCTATGGGACTAATCTGTCACAATCTTCCAAGGTCATTTTTGGTTTTGGTCAAGTCCGATATTGCCGTGGAACCTCTTTGGCACTCACAGGCTGCCCACTGAGTTTTTAGGTCGTGCACAAGCCTCTTGAGTATTTAGTATCTCCTAGTGGCCCAGTCTTTGCTTCCCACTTGATCCACTTGCATAGATTGAAAACAACAACTCAGTGCTGTGAATGAGGATTTAATTATGCAGTTAATTTAAAATTTGCTGTTATTCATAATTATCAGCACATGCTATTACAGTGTATGGATGGCCTGTCAGGATGGGATCTTGGGTGGCAGCCCCACTGAGCTCCCAATAGAATGTCATTAAATGAGTGACATAGTCAACACTACATCAAGAAGAACCACCCCACAGAGCCCAGGAGACACACATAATTCTGAGGAAAAAATAAATCACTGTGTTAAGCCAAAAGTAATAATCAAGAAAAGACGGCATCATGTTACCTGATCACTATTCTATCAAAGAGCTAGCAAAAGGACTGTGCTTTACAACAGGAAGTAGAGTTAGTAATTTTGCTGTTAGAATTTAATAGTAACTTTTATTCTGACCACTAGTGACTCAGAGTTGTATCCAGGCATCCGAAAGATGTCACTGTCTTATTTTGGGCTGCCATAACATAAAGACCACAGACTGTGGGGCTTAAACCACAAACATTTATTTCTCATGGTACTGGAGGCTGGGAAATCCAAGTTCAAGGCACGAGCAAATCTGATGTCTTATGAGAATCTGCCTCCTGACTCGCGGACAGCCACCTTCTCACGGTAAGCTCGTTTATGTGGCCAAGAGAGAGACCATCTCTCCATGTCTCTTCTTAGACGGACACGGATCCCATGCCCTCATGAGAGGCAGATAATGGGGGTTCTACTCTCGTGACTTAATTACCTGCCAAAGACCCCCCCCCCAGCCTAGATACCAAACATTTGGGAATTAGGATTTCAACATAACTAAGCCAGACCACTGAAAACAGAAACTCAAGAAAGTTGTTTTGGAAACTGGCACTGATTGTCCAATTTGGGGCTGCTGAGGATCTGTCCATGCGGATAGAAAGTGTAATATGACATCATTTATTACCACATTGTAAGAAAATGCTTACTGTTTGTTTAAGTGATTGAAAGGTTTTTCTTTTTCCTTTTTTCTCCCCTCAGATCCTCTTCTCTATTAGGGATGGGTGAGGTTATTTTTTCTGTTCAATAGGAGAAGTCAGGAAAATGTTAGCGAAGGAATTACACAGTTACATGTCAGAGGGCATGAGCAGTAGGAGGGCGAGTAGACAGAACCAGTAGTTTTACCCAAAAATGCATGGTGTAGATGTCTTTTCATTTTTACCTTCTTGCTGTCTTGTTCTATGGGGACAGGGCATTCCTGCACTTTTTCATCTAACAACTAAGAGTTATTACTGTAGAAAGAATTCTTTCTGGAACAATTCAAAATAAACGCACGCTTTTAGTGGCTTATATAATGTGTCACACATGCGTTAGGTGATTAATGAGTATGTATCATTGTTGCCTGGTGAGGTGGGGAGACCCAGGCTCTGGGACTCCACTCATCCTAAAGATGTCCCCGGAGGCTCTTGATCTTGTCCCCAGAAAGAATTCAGGGACAGACAGACACGCAGCACAGCGGACGAGCCACGCGAGCAGGAAAGTTGACTTGAGCAGACAGGAGAACAGGTGCGCTCCAGAGAAGGAGAGCGCGCGGTGCGCCCTGGGGTGGGTCTCTGTCTTCTACGGACAGTTGTTAACGAGGGCGTGGAATATTCATTACTTGGGGCCGGAAGCAGCGGTTCCCGCTTTTTGTTCCTAATTTGGTCGGGGGTTTCCATCCTGGCCAATGGCATCTTGGGCCCGGCTGGTGCGACGCAGCTTCCGGTGCGCGCTGCCCCGACGGGCCTCTGACCTGCCTGCGAGCGAGCTGGCTGCCCCTTCCTCCTGGCTGGCCTAGGTATGCTGCTGGAGCCTAGCTGCCCGTTCTAACATCAGTAGAAACGTTATGTCGAATTACTCATTCAATAAATTATGCACCCACCTTTAATTCTCCATCAGAATTACAATGCGTTTTACTTAGGCTGCTCCCAAAACCAGCCCAGTGACGTGACTAAGGCACCGACAAAATAACGAAGCACCTCTGTGACTAGCTTTCAGATAGAATTTAATTAGGTCCAAACTAGTTACTTCACTCAATTACAGTGGATCTTAAAATCTCAGTCCACAGAACATTTTAGAGGCCTATATTGATTTGGAAGAAATTTCTCTTTGATTGAAGTTTTAATAAGAAATCCAATCAGTATACATTTTTTTCCAAAATTTATTACCGAATCAGGATTACAGTGTGACTGTCTCCCCATTTATGTTGCTGGTGCAATTTCCAATCGTCTCTTGCAGTCTTTCCTCAGGTGGAGCATATTGGGCTGATTTCGTGAGCCTGGGTTCCTGTGTGACACACGTAACTCTGAATTTATATTGCATCTGTTATTTCTGTTTTGCCTCTAGACTGCTATCCCAAGTAACACAATATGTTATCTTTTTTTTTTTAATTTTAAAAGCCATTTGCTCAGCTTTCTTCTTTTTTTCCTTTATTTTGCAACAGCTATATTAATGGGGTTGCTGGAATAAGTCTGCTGAAGGCATAGGCAAAAAAGGAAAATGACGTTACCAATGAGGACTTAATTCTTCAATTATTTTTAAATTACTTGTTAGCTTCACTCTTGGAGAGAAAGGGATGGAATGGTGGAATGCAGGTGTGGGGCAAACAGCACGTATCCTAACGACTGCATGCACGCTCCTAAAATCAGGCAGATACCTACTTTTATGTTAAATATGGGATTTATGTCACTTCCTTTAGAAGCTCAAATTCCTTTTCTTATCAAGATTTGGCTTAAAGGAATGAGATAGATCTGTATATTTTAAACTTGGCAATCTACACTTTTAACATCTTTCTTTTCTTTAAAAAAAATACAGTGTAAATAATGGATTGGATTTCGGCGCTCCTGGCTCTCATTACAACTTTTGGGCATGTAACTTTTGGGATTTACTAGCTTACTGGTTTTCAAGCTTTTTTCCTTAGGACATATTTTAATTATTTCCTCTCTGCAGACCCTAAACTTAAAATTTTTTATTTTATTTGCAAATCTACATATGCCTGCCAATTGGAATGTCTCATCAAAATGAGACAAGCAGGGGCGCCTGAGTGGCTCAGTCCTTAGGTGTCTGCCTTTGGCTCGGGTCATGACCCTGGGGTCCTGGGATCGAGCCCCACATCGGGCTCCCTGCTCAGTGGGAAGCCTGCTTCTCTCTCTTCCACTCCCCCTGCTTGTGTTTCCCCTCTCACTGTGTTTCTCTCTGTCAAATAAATAAATAAAATCTTGAAAAAAAAAGAATGAGACAAGCAGACTCCTCACTATAATCCAAGAAGCTATATGTTTTTGGTAATCTGTGTAGCTTTAGGTGAGAGGTGGGGAATGGTTGGTAAATAAATGGTCAATATCTTTAGGCTTTTGTAAAATACTGGAAATATTAGGGTAACATTGTTTTGGCCCTTTGAACTTGACTCCATGTGAGGTCTCTTATAGCAATAGAAGTACAGAGATCTATGAAATTGTACTCGGATATCCAAAATTAGTCTTATGTGTTCAGAAAGATTTGAATGCATAACAGTAGGCCACATGAATTTAATAAACATTTAGGAAGTGATGATAAATTGGAGATGGGGAGAAGAATGGAACAGAGGCAAGGTCACAGGTGCAGTACCACACTCATGGAAGCCACAGGCCAGCAGAAAGCACGGACCCACTCAGAAAGCACCTGGACTGGGGAAAGCATCAGGGCCCACTCCAAAAAGGAGACCTTCTCGATCCCTTAGACCAACTACCTACTGGTTTCTGAACACAAAGATAAAAGACCCAGAGGTCAGATGAGGTGGTTTCTGTTTGCCTGTGTTCTTTGCATGGCAGCCACGTGAGGCGGCAGGAGGGGACTTCAGGCATATGTGGCGAGGACTCAGCTTGCCTCGTTTGAAATCGGTTCTGCTCCTCATTATCTCAGACCAGGTACTTGGGGTACGTCCTTTACTAAGCAGGAATAACAGCCTCTTCATGGTGTTATGAAAGGAACATACAGGCTAGCTACGCGCCGCCTACCCCCTCTTCCTCCTCCGAGCTCGTCCAAGCCCATGTAACCCACTGCTGTCACCATGGCTGCACTCACCCAGAATCCACAGTTCCAGAAGCTGCAGAAATGGTACCGTGAGCACGGCTCTGACCTCAACTTGCGTCGCCTTTTCGAGGGGGACAAGGAACACTTCAGCCACTTCAGCTTGAACCTGAACACAGCCATGGGCATATTCTGGTGGATTACTCAAAAGAACCTTGTGACTGAAACTGTGATGCAGATGCTGGTGGACCTGGCCAAGTCCAGGGGTGTGGAGGCTGTCCGGGAGCACATATTCAGTGGCGAGATCAACTTCACAGAGGATTGGGCGGTGCTGCACGTGGCCTTGCGGAACCGGGCAAACACATCCATCCTGGTAGATGGCAAGGATGTGATGCCAGAGGTCAACAGGGTCCTGGAGAAGATGAAGTCTTTCTGCCAGCGAGTCCGGAGCTGTGACTTGAAGGGGTACTCAGGCAAGCCCATCACAGACGTCATTAACATTGGCACTGGTGGCTCTGACCTGGGACCCCTCATGGTGACTGAAGCCCTTAAGTCGTACTCTTCAGGAGGTCCCCAGGTCTGGTTTGTCTTCAACATCGACGGGACCCACATCACCAAAACTCTGGCCACTCTGAACCCTGAGTCGTCCCTGTTCATCATTGCTTTCAAGACCTTTACTACCCAGGAGACCATTACGAATGCGGAGACGGTGAAGGAGTGGTTTCTCCTGTCAGCCAAGGACCCTTCTGCAGTTTCGAAGCACTTTGTTGCCCTGTCTACCAACACAACCAAAGTGAAGGAGTTTGGGATTGACCCTCAAACCATTCGAGTTCTGGGATTGGGTAAGAGGACGCTGCTCGCTGTGGTCAGCCATTGGACTCTCCATTGCACTGCATGTGGGATTTGACAACTTCGAGCAGCTGCCCTCAGGGGCCCACTGGATGGACCAGCACTTCTGTGCAACGCCCCTGGAGAAGAACGCCCCCGCCTTGCTGGTTCTGCTGGGTGTCTGGTACATCAACTGCTTTGGGTGTGAGACACAGGCCATGCTGCCCTATGACCAGTATCTACACCGCTTAGCTGCCTACTTCCAGCAGGGTGACATAGAGTCCAACGGGAAGTACGTCACCAAGTCCGGCATTCGTGTGGACCACCAGACGGGCCCCATTGTGTGGGGGAAGCCAGGGACCAATGGCCAGCATGCCTTCTACCAGCTCATCCACCAAGGCACTGAGATGATACCTTGTGACTTCCTCATCCCAGTCCAGACCCAGCACCTGATAAGGAAGGGTTTGCATCACAAGATCCTCCTGGCCAACTTTTTGGCCCAGACTGAGGCCCTGATGAAGGGGAAGTCGACAGAAGAGGCCCAGAAGGAGCTGCAGGCTGCAGGGAAGGGTCCAGAGGCCTTGGAGAAGCTGTTGCCACACAAGGTCTTTGAAGGAAATCGGCCAAGCAACTCTATTGTGTTCACCAAGCTCACACCATTCATTCTGGGAGCCTTGATTGCCATGTACGAGCACAAGATCTTCATTTAGGGTATCCTCTGGGACATCAACAGCTTTGACCAGTGGGGGCTGGAGCTGGGAAAGCAGCTGGCCAAGAAAATCGAGCCTGAGCTTGACGGCAGTAGCCCAGGGACCTTTCATGACTCTTCCACCAATGGGCTCATCAACTTCATCAAGCAGGAGCTTGAGGCCAGAAGCCAATAAACTCATGCCCAGCTGCAGTCCCTGTTGTGACTGGTCCTTCTTGTCACTCCTCCCCAGAGATGCACTGCACAGTCCTGGCCAGAGCTGCCTCTGGTTGCGGGCTTGGAGCATAAGCCCTTTGGGGGAAGCTAGTCTGGAATTGCCACCCCACCCTTCCATGTCCATGTGCCCTCTGTTTTACCGTCAGCTGAAGTGTTTCAGTGCAGCTGATTTTTCTGACCATGTTCACTTTGTTCATGTACCAGATAGAAAAATAAAGATGCCACAAAGGAGGGGGAAAAAAAAAAGGAACATACAACACATGGTGAATGAGCATGTTAAAGCATTTAGCACAGACCCTGGAAGTACCCAACCAGTGCTATCCCCGTGCATATATGTGTTATATACGCAGTGTGCAGGCCTGTCCTTGAGGAAACTATTTGAGAGCTTACAAGCAGGTGGATCAGTGCAAGTGTAAGGACCACTTTGAAATGATTCCCATGACATTCCCTGACAGTAACAATCATCTTTACCTGCAGATACATGCACAGATTTCAGAGATACGAGTTGTTTATGAGACGCTTCTCCTCTGAAGCAATGCAGATGATAATGAATGACACCGATTTCTGTTTTTGCTAATTGACTTACATTTAGCTTATCTGAATAAGTATGGATAAATAAGATACATTTCAGAAAAAAAATATTGTATAATTGTCATGATGTTTAAATGTCTCTGTAGATCCAGCAAATTGAAATGTAAATGAGTGGAGAATTTTTTGAGTATCTGCTATGTGTCAAACACCTTGCTGTTTGTTTTACATGCATTATCTGTTAGTATATGTAAGGACCTTGCAAGTAGGATTGTTACTAGAATTTTCAAGATAAAGATATTATTTAAGGATATTAAATAAGTTGTCCAAACATACACAGTTAATGACAGAATGAGGAGATAAATATCTATGGCTGGTCCTGCTTTGAACAAAGTTTAAATTCCAACTTAAAAAAATGGTGGGTAATGTGATAATTTTTGCAACTTCTATGTTGTGCAATAATAATTGGCATTAATTATTATTGAAATATTAAATGAGTAGGATCAATGATTCAGAGCTAAATCAGTTGTTGCAGTACAGCTGAAATCTGCATGATAAAACTTAATAAAAATTATACCAAATATATTATTTGAAAAATAAAGTATGGTAAAACATTGTGTTCCTTTCATAAATACTCCAATCCAAGTGTAACTAGCATATTTTAAAAAAACATTAGAGAAGAATAATTTTTAGGCTGTTTGAAGTTGTGAAAATACACCAGCGTAAGCTTAATTTCATACCGCCTCTCATTTAAAAGAGGTAATATATCTGGAAAAAGAAATTAAACTTTATTTTTAGACTTTTAAAGAATTTATTTCACTGGTAAAGAAACTAAGGACTCTATTGAAATCAGCATGAACTGTTCTGCAATTTATTTCCTTTTTTTTTTTTTTAAGATTTTATTTATTTCTTTGACAGAGACACAGCAAGATAGGGAACATAAGCAGGGGGAGTGGGTGAGGGAGAAGCAGGCTTCCTGTGGAGCAGGGAGCCTGATGTGGGGCTCGATCCCAGGACCCCAGGATCATGACCTGAGCCGAAGGCAGACACTTAACGACTGAGCCATCCAGGCGTCCCTGCAATTTATTTCCTAATAAAGAATGCTAGAGAGGGTGTGAAGAAAGGGGAGCCCTCTTACACTGTTGGTGGGAATGCAAGCTGGTACAGCCACTCTGGAAAACAGTATGGAGGTTCTTCAAAAAGTTGAAAATAGAGCTACCATACGATCCAGCAATTGCACTACTAGGTACATATCCACAGGATACAAACATAGCGATTCAAAGGGGCACCTGCACCCCAATGTTTATAGCAGCAGTGTTGACAATAGCCAACATATGGAAAAAGCCCAGATGTACATCATCTGATGAATGGATAAAGAAGATGTGGTATATATATACAATGGAATATTACTCAGCCATCAAAAAATGAGATCTTGCCATTTGCAAAGATGTCGATGGAGTTGGAGGGTATTATGCCAAATGAAATAAGTCAATCAGAGAAAGACAAATAGCATATGATTTCACTCATGTGGAATTTAAGAAACAAAAGAGATCAACATAGGGGCAGGGAAGGAAAAATAAAACAAAATGAAATCAGAGAGGGAGACAAACCATAAGATACTCTTAACTCTAGGAAACAAACTGAGGGTTGCTGGAAGGGAGGCAGGGATGGGGTAACTGGGTGATGGGCATTAAGGAGGGCATATGATGTAATGAGCACTGGGTGTTATATACAAATGATAAATCATTGAACTCTATCTCTGAAACTAATAATACACTATATGTTAATTAAATTGAATTCAGATTTAAAAAAAAAAAGAATGCCACAGTTTCAGTCATCTGTGGTCATTGTAGCTTTGAGAGGTACACGTGTTTTGTCTTGTTTTATTAATAAATGTCATATTTCCAGACTATGGAAGAAACACCTATAGATAGTATTTGTTTTTTTAGCCATAACTCCGCCTTGGAATGCTCTTCCTTCTTGCCTGCCTTTAGATCTTTGTCAATTCAGCAGCAGCCTGTCCTAAGAACCTGTTATGTGCTCAGCCCTGCCTGCCTGTGGAAAATGGTGTGTTAGTTTGTATTTGAGAGCTTAGTGATTATATGAACCACTGAGCTAACTTACTTTCATATGGTTGACTCGGGGACCTGGAAGAAGCTTGACCCAGGGGATTTCACAGAGCATTCAACCCTGGTTCTTGTTCTGACCCTGAAATCTACATGGGGACTTGTCACTTCATCATTTTGGATCCAATTTTTCCCTATCTGTGAAACAGATTGATTAGAGAATTTTTTCCCCACTTCTAAGAATCCAGCTTTCGATCTCTCTCTGCACATTTGTTTTTATTCCTAAGTTTTCTTGTATTTGAAAAACCAGGACACCATCTAAGTGAGTATGTTCAGCAGATGTCTCTTCTACCTTTTTCATAAGCAATACAAGTAGCATATTCATTGTCGTCAAATTCCTCGCAATTTGCACATAGAAATGAAAGTTTTGTTTCTTTGTGTTTATGGTAAATTTACTTTGGCAAGGATTTTCCTTTAGGTTTTAATCGTTTGAAAGGCTTATGTACTTAATACATCGTCTTGCTAGCTTGCAAATTGTTGTGACTACTTAATCATTTGACCAACTTTACAATTCAGTTTATAAAGACTTTTTACATAACCAAATATCTAATACCTTGGAAAATCTAATCAAATTTGAGATAATGATACCCATATGTGCAGAAAAATGATTATAATTCTGTGTTTATAAGTTTCCTGTAAATTTAGGGACCTATTTTTATATTTTTATCCAAGGTTTAGATATGCATTCCAAGTTTCTTCAGAGGTGAGAAAATAATTCACTAATGACAAAATATTTAAAGATGCCCTTTCAATGGATTGTTACACTGTTTTCAATAGTACCTTGATAACTCAAAGTCTTCTAGTATATGGAGAAAGAATGCACTATTTGAATATTGAATGTGCAGGCAAATAATTAAAACCCTTATTTTGCCAGGCACATGAGTGAGAACTGAAGGTTAACAACAAAACAGAAGTAAAACTTGATCTAAGTAATATTGTTCCCAGAGTGGGGGGCGGGGGGTGGAGAGAGAGAGAGAGTCCACTGTCTTCTCAGATGGAATGACCATTTGAGTTCTCTCCAGCTCTTTTTCTCATCACTTTTAACATAAGGTTTCCAAGGCCTGCAAGTCTCTGAGACATCTTTCTTCTCAAGGACATATCTCTATGTGTGCTTGGGTTGGCAGTGTTTCACTCAAGATTCTTCCAGATAGCTCCTCAAAAAGAAGTTTTTGCTCACTATGATTTTACTGTCTTAGAACCTCATCCTCTTAAAAGATTATCTTTAACATATATCTGGACAAATTTCAATCAGTATTTGCATATATTTTCCTCTCCCTCTGTTTAGTGCTGCTTAACATTTTCTAGCCCTTAATCATTCTTATGGCCATCACATACACTGACCTGTAAAATCCTGCGTAAGAAGAAAAGCAGCCTCTCACCCCGAATGCGCCTGTCCCGTGTGGACACTGCACGCAATGACTCCTTTGTTTGCATTCCCCGTATTTCTCTATGAACAGTTTTCTTCTTCCCTCTGAAAGTAGAGGTAGGTGGTAACATGGGAGCTTATTTTTAAACCATTACTATTTTAAACTGTGCAGATAACTTATATGCCCTTCCCTTTATATGACATACTTCACATCTGGTCATTCTTTTTCCATGCCCTGCAAATGCCTGTCTGCTCCTTTTCACTCTCTTCCTCGTCCCCCAAGACTGTGGTCAGCTGTTACCTTCTTTTGGAAGCTTCTCAGAACCAATGTCTTCCCTAATCACAATGCACAGTACCCTCTGCTGTCCCTGACCTGCACATTTTTTTTTTTTTTAACTTTCACATTTCTGGTTCTGTTTCTACCGTATCCTCTCTCTAGATTGCAACATTCTTTTGGGTTCTAATGCACATGATAAGTAACAATAATCGTTTATTAAAGGAATTTCTTGTGTCTCATGCATGGAGCTTTTTACTTACTTCTTTCTACCACAGTGGTTTTCTGGTTAGGGCTCATGAATCGAGAGAACATGTGGCTTATAACATCCTCGCAACTTTCTTTACCCTCATTGAAATCAACAGCTATTGAAGATGACAAAAATTAGGGGAAAACTCTTAATAAACCTGATACAAAGTGACTGATTTGACTACAAATCAAAATGATTTTTTTTCGTGATATTTGTGTAACAGCAACCAAGTACCTTTTGTTGTTGCTGTTTGGAGTTATGCAGTTTAGGGAAAGTATGTTTACACATTCCAGAATTTGGTATTTTAGAAAATAAGTAAAATATTTTTGCAACAGGGAAATATGTAGACTGTCTTAAAGTTTATTTCAGATTCTTTTAAAAATAGTTCATATTTTAATCATTTTAAATAATGTTTTTATAAGATTTTTATAAGATAGAAATAAGGCCACACTTGTGCTTGACCATATTCATACCTTACAAGGTCGCCTCACCTTCTCCCCTCTGTCTTTATTTTGGAAAGTGATAAGCACAACTTCACTGACAATGCTGAAAAATTAGTTATGCTCTCATAAATCAGATGGTCCTATAAAAGCCCTCTTTTGTTTTCTATGCTATGGCTGAGTGTTATTCAACAAGCAACAACATAATGACTTTTTGAGGAAAAGATATGTTTAAAAATGTACTACATTAATGTAAAAACAAGTGTTTTGCCATATTTCTCAAAATGCATCTTTTTAATTTATGAAATTAAATTTGAATTTCTGATTTACAGAAATAATGGCTTACACTTGATTCATTGTCTCAAAGATTAATTATAGACGTGGCTCTTTTATCATGCCTCATTTTTTTAATCATTAATATGTAGGAAGCCATTTTCTATAGCAAACAAAAGTATTTCAAAAAAGATAAATTTTAAAATGTCAGCTTATGCTTACTTCAATAAGTCAGCCATTCGTTAAGTGCCTATTATGTGCCAAATGTATAAAATATTTTTCAAATAATTTCAAAAAATTAAAAAGTAGATTTGAGGGCGCCTGGGTGGCTCAGATGGTTAAGCGTCTGCCTTCGGCTCAGGTCATGATCCCAGGGTCCTGGGATCGAGCCCCACATCGGGCTCTCTGCTCCATGGGAAGCCTGCTTCTCCCTCTCCCACTCCCTCTGCTTGTGTTCCCTCTCTCGCTGTGTCTCTTTCTCTGTCAAATAAATAAATAAAATCTTTTAAAAAAATAAATAATTAAATAAATAAATAAATAAATAAAAACTGGCAAGGGCGCCTGGGTGGCTCAGTCGGTTGAACGTCCGACTCTTGGTTTCAGCTCAGGTCGTGATCTGGCGATTATAGGATCAAGCCCTGCATGCTCAGCAGGGAGTCTGCTTGGATTCTCTCTCCCTCTCAAATAAATAAATAATAAAAGCTTCAAAAAATTTTTTAAGAGATGTCACAGATGGCCAACATGTGAAAAGATGCTCAACATCACTAATAATTTGGGAAATGCAAATTAAAACTGTTGTGGAGAACAAAGGTAAAAGAAATATAGAAAAAAATGAAATTTCCCTGCAACTTACAACCCATTGACAAGTGCTTGAGACAGGCAGAGTGACCTTCCTCTGGGAGCTCAGCTGCCTTGATGTTAATACTTGGCTAAGGGCAAAAGGCAATCTTAGCCTGACCCCCAGGACCCCGTAAGTCTAATTTAACATATAAAAATTCCTTTGGAGGATGCCTGGGTGGCTCAGTTGGTTAAGCGTCTGCCTTCGGCTCAGGTCATGATCCTGAAGTCCTGGGATCGAGTCCTGCATTGGGCTCCCTGCTCAGCAGGGAGTCTGCTTCTCCCTCTGACCCTCCCCCCCTCATGCTTTATCTCATTCTCTCTCTCTCAAATAAATAAATAAAATCTTAAAAAAAAAACAGTCTCATAAAAAAAATACCTTTACTTTAAAAAATGATGTTACGGGGCACCTGGGTGGCTCAGATGGTTAAGCATCTGCCTTCGGCTCAGGTCATGATCCCAGGGTCCTGGGATCGAGTCCCACATCGGGCTCCCGGCTCAGCGGGGAGCCTGCTTCTCCCTCTGACCCTCTCCCCTCTCATGCTGTTTCTCTCTCGCTCACTCTCTAAAAAGTAAATAAATAAAATCTTTAAAAAAAAAAAGGTAGATTTGACTAGCTGTTGATGTAAAATAAATTGTTATAAGGCATCATATGGGTAATTGCTAAGTAACAGTATAGGCGATAATCACTCTAGCATTTAAAAGAAAGAAATATTAATTCAAATTTGGAGAGCCTTGGAAGTGTTGTTCGAAGAAATGGAATAGATGATTGAGCAAAAAGGTTCACAGTGGAGCTGGGCATGTAGCTGGTGCTTAACAAAAGTTTATTAAGTAAATGAATGGATAAACTTAGTCAGGAAACCACAATTTCCAAACAGTTCAGTATGGAATCATGAATGTCTTATTAGCCTTTCTCCTACCCCATTCTATTTCTGTTTTAGTTCAACTTATGTTGCCCTCAAAACTGAGATTAGGCTTTATTACTCCGTTTGCTCTTTCTCAAGCCATCTGTGGGAAAGGAAGGGCGCTTGAATGTTGTTGTTTTTGTTTTATTCTGAAAGACTTCAATGCAGGCTTAAATATACATGTAAAGTAAAGATAAAAGGAGGTGACTGAGCCAAGTGGCCAATGAAAGGTCATAAAATACCCCAAAAGAGTAACAGCAAGATTTGCCACAAATAAGATATTGCAGATTTTAGGATAATACAAAAGCCTGGGTGAGGAGACCAATGAAATAGGAACTTCATCATAAATCTGTTTGAAACTTCTTGTGGGATATCAGAGAGTTCCAGTTTCCTTTTTCTTTTTCTTTTAAAGTATCATTGACACAATGTTACATTAGCTTCAGGTTCACAACACAGTTATTCAACATCTGTATGTATTATGCCATGCTCACCACACCCATAGCCCCCATCTGTCACCATGTAACCTTGTTAACAATATCACTTACTGTGTTCCCTGTGCTGAGCCTGTCATCCCCCTGACTTACTCCTTCCATAACCGGAAACTTGTACCTCCCACTCCCCTTCACCCATTTTGACCCTTCCTTCCCCCTCCCCTCTGGCAACTTCAGTTCCTTCTATTTATGGGTCTATTTCTGCTTTTTTATTTATTTATTTGTTTCCTTTTTTTGTGTAGTATTTTTTTTTTTAGGTTCTACATATCAGTGAAATCATATGGTATTATTTTTCTCTGTCTGACTTATTTCACTTAGCATTGTACCTTCTAGGTTCATCCACGTTATCACAAATGGCAAGATCTCATCCTTTTTATGACTAACATTCCATTTTGTGTGTGTGTGTGTGTGTGTGTGTGTGTGTGTGTGTATGTGTATTCCACATCTCCCTTATCTGTTTGACTACAAATAGACACTTAGGCTGATTCCATAGCTTGGCTATTGTAAATAATGCAACAATAAACATAAGGGTGCATAGATCTTTTCAAATTAGTGATTTTGTTTTCTTTGTCTAAATACCCAGTAGTGGCAATGCTAGATTGCATGGTAGCTCTATTTTTAATTTTGGGGAGAACCCCCATTCTGGTTCCCATAGTGGCTGCACCAATTTACATTCCCAGCAACAGTGCATGAGGGAGGGCTTCAACTAGGGATTGGAGAAAGTTTTGTGTGAACCTTCCAATGCTAGAATCCTATGATTACTTATGAAAGAATTATTCTTGCATAGGAATAATGTCAATTATATTTCTTTCCCTTATATTTATGTTGTCCCTTGCTCTTTGTAGCCAGTGATAATCCTCATGAAACACTGACTGTATCTCAGGCTTGGATCTAAGATTTTTAGACATACCAAGTCCTGTATTCCTCACAGTAACCTAAGGAAGCATGTACCACTGTGAGTATGTCATTGAATGAACTAAGACACTGAAAAGTTAAGTAAGTTGCCCAAGGTCAGCTCATAGCACCTGGCCAGGGGATTCAAAGGCAGGAATCTTGGCTCTAGAATGTGTTGTCTCAACCATGAGGCAACACTCCCTGTTGAATTCAGGAACTGAGGTATATCTCAGGGAGGCCTGTCATTAGAGTATTGGCTACCTGTGTATAAATAGTTAAAACCGTGAGAATAATGCATGATAAAATATGTTTATATAAAATGTTAGGTAAGGGAGAGAGAAGATTCACTCTGCACGTGAAGAGATGACCTTTGAACCACCTAGCTACTGCTGAGTCCAAGTTAGAGGCAGCCTGACAGATGGAGGAAAAGTCACGAGAAAACAAGGAGCTGAGAATGCCCATGGAAATGGCTAGGTTTTGAGGTTGGGTGAATTGCGTGAAAAGAAGATGCGTGTTGCATCCAAGTCTGAGAGGCTGTATATATCAGGACAGGTATTTAATTTTAATGCCAATGGCAATGTGGAATTACTCAGTTTTCACACATCTGGAATTTTTAAAGATGGTAACTTTTATGGTAGTGCAGAAGAAATTAATTGTCCGGGGAGTAAGGGCTGATGTTGGACTGGCCTTCATGCCCAACACTGATTGGTAAGAAACAGAGCCTACAAAGTAAACAATAAAATTTGACTGTGCGAAAGTACAGAATCTACCACTCTAATAAAAGACAAGCATATGGGAAGACACATCCTTTAAAAAATAGAGGTACATAAAACACCTGTAAGAAGCATGCATACTGTTGTCAGACTAAAGTCTCATTTGGCAGCCGCTATTACACGCATGCCTTCATGAAAACAGAGTGTGACAAAAATAGACTCCAAATGGTTGAAAGACCTCAATGTGAGACAGGAGTCCATCCAAATCCTAAAGGAGAACACAGGCAGCACCTTCTTTGACCTCAGCCACAGCAACTTCTTCCTAGAAACATCGCCAAAGGCAAGGGAAGCAAGGGCAAAAATGAACTATTGGGACTTCATCAAGATAAAAAGCTTTTGCAAAGCAAAGGCAACAGTCAACAAAACCAAAAGACAACTGACCGAATGGGAGAAGATATTTGCAAATGACATATCAGATAAAGGGCTAGTATCCAAAA
>NC_138374.1:74255245-74271316 GCF_054177405.1 Leptonychotes weddellii | reverse complement strand
TGCTATTCTTTTCTTTGATCTCCTGTTGAGTTTGTAGGTGTTCAAAATGGTTTGATCCCTATCCAGCTGAATTCCTGAGAGGAGATGAAATCCAGGTCTCCTACTCCTCCGCCATCTTGCTCCGCCCCCCTAACTTACGGTTTTAACAATAAACTCTATTGTTAATTTTTTTTGATTGGTTTTATTTAGGAGTCTGTAAGATTCTGATTATTGTTTACCATAATAACCTCAAAACTTGATGTTTCCTATTAGATTTTTCTGAATTTTGGACAGTAGGAGGGGCTGGAGGTGACTCCATTCATCTGCTTTAAAACTTGTCTGTTTCCCCAACACACAAATTTAAACATTGTATGTTTGATTACTGGCATGCAAATGATTCTGTGCTATTGGAAACCTTCAGATTGCTTGAGACAGTAATAGAATGATCAGCCATCTAAGGAGTGATGAACATTCTCTGCAGATCCCAGCTTCTTCTCTTCCTTTCTCTAACCACCTTCCTCTGGACACGTCCCAACTTAGACCATAGATGAGACAATTAACACAAAAGGATGTCTCTGAACGCTTTATTACCTGTTTCAGCCTAGAGTTGATGTTAAGTTGAGGAAGCCAATGCCAGTCTTATAAGGAGAAACGGCAAACTGTATGTTTTAATTATACATGCTTTCCATGTGGCCCAATCATCACGAATAATAAGACAGTATTCTTTGAAGATTAGATAAATTCTGTATATATTAGAGAGGATATACTTTAACATTACAAAACTGAATACCATCTAATTTTGTACTTAATTCAGTGTTCTAATTAGTTACTACATATATAGAATATCTGTAGAAAAAAAGCTGAGTAATGTACTTTCTCAATGTTTTGACTTAAGGATCTATCCTTCCCCATTAGGTGATGAGCACAAAATATTGGTTTTGTTTTATAGTGTTTCTTGTCAAATCAAAATTCATTCAAAAATTCATATGAAATAATTAATATCCCTCTATAATTTATTTCATGAAATCTGAGTAACCAAGAGTTCAAGCCTGAGAGATTTTGGCCAATATTATCTACATTTTTAATGCTAAAAATAATTAATATATTCCAAATCTGTTTCCCAGATTGTTACTACCATTCGGCCCTTTATAAGCTGTCATACTTCCAATTTATTCAAATGGCAAATGATTGTCCCATGAATTTGGATCATCTCAGCTCTATAAAAAGTTAAGGGGAAGGATCACAAACCTGGGGTAACAGGAAATAGTGAATAAAGAAGAGAAAAAAGTTAAATGAGTTTCAAGTAATTAAAACAGTGATAGCTTTTGAAGGATCTCAAAAATAGCAAAAGGAAAAGTTTAGAGGAAGGTGAATAGTCTGGTTTTATAAATAATGATCATTAGATACAACAAGAACAAGCTTAGGATATATTGGAGTGTAAAAGAATGTAGCTCAATATCAGTTTGAAAAGTAAATTTGGAGGGTATTGACATGTAGTTCCTAGTTAAGCACTTAAAGAGATAATGCCCATGGAAGAAAAATGTAGCTAGAAGGTAGCCAAAAACTGATATCTGTACCTTGTGCAGAATCATCATACCTAATGCTTTATGTGTCATTCTATTTATGGAAATGCTGGACCTAAGAAGGGAAAAACAACAGAAGGGTTTTCATTTAATGCAGGTGAGAAGACACTGTCTTTGCCCTGGGTCCCAAGGAAAGAGAGAATTCCAAAAAATAAAGAGAGATCATTGTATTATATGCAGTAAGAAGGCAGATGTAATAATAAAAACAAAACAAAACAACAACAAAAAAACCACTGAAACCAGAATGCAACTTCTTGCCCATAAAGATAGACACAGAGAAGAGATATGGCATACATTGGATGGAGGTGAGAAATACATAAAGGATTAGAGAGAAGCCTGAGAAAGAAAATAATGTTAGATAAAGTCATCCTAGAACTTAAATAGTGGACACCAGCTGCATGAGGTTTAAGACTTGGGTGAAGGAAGAAGACAGGGAAGTCCCTAGAACAAGACTGCAGAAAAGTGAGAGCATACAAACATTCAGCAACATTTAATGGTTTAATGTCACAGAAAAACAGGAGGTATTTGTTAGAGAATGTGTTTACATGGAAAACCAAAGAGGGAGAGAAGGGTTAGCTTTACTCAACTTCAGTAATCACGGTATGTTGGATTGGGAATGAGATGTTTTGCTGGCACAATTAATGATATTTTCCTGAGCGTGGTCTATCCTAAAGTATGTTGTCTACCACTGCCCCTTACACTCCTTTTAAGATCCAAGTAAGCAGATGAATAAAGGGTGAGAGAAAATATGAAATTTGGGTAAGTTTCAACTTGGATTCTCACATCATATATGAAGTAAGAAAAATAAGAGGAAGGAAGAAAGGGAGGGAAGGAGGCAGGAAGAAAGGAGGGAAGGAAGGAAGGGATGAAGGAAGGAAGGGGAGGTAGTAAAGGGGGAAAAAAATCCCACAAATTAAACCATTGACAATTGACAAGTGAAAGGCCAAAGTCCTTGACTCAGATTGACTCAGAGAAGAGAAATACCAGAGTGAAAGTCCTCATGAGACATGCAAAGATGGAACTCATGGCATAGAGCAGACAACTGACAGTTGAGGAAAGGAGAAACATCTTCATGGAAACAGCAGGGGAGGATTCTTTCCTCATGAGAAAGAAAGCTGCATACCTTTTGTCAGAGTAAATACGGGCTTCCGTGGCCATTGAAGACACATATGCAGTATGAACCAGATTACTTCTTGCACGTGGCTAAACGTGAAAGACTTTGCTGGTGGAAAATATACCAGGAGCTAAACTCACCACCTGAGTTTAGGAAAGAACATAGAATAGTCCTGTTGAATGTCAGCCACTGTGCTTAAACCAATGTCCCCATGCTGTCACTGGGACATCGTGAGCTCACTGTCATATCAAATGAATAAGGGAAGGGTGTATACATGACTTAGATAAGTGGCTACAAGTCAACAACAACAACAACAAATTCTTCTGTACTTGATTTTAGAGCCCCTGTTAGCTTTGAGAGGGAGTTTGGTCAATCGATCACGTGCTTGTTGAGGAGACATTGTATAAAACTAAAACAATCAGATTTCAGGGGCACTTTGGTGGCTCAGTTAAGCGTTGAGCTCTTGATTTTGGCTCAGGTCATGACCTCAGGGTCATGGGATCTAGCCCTGCATGGGGCTCAGCAGTGAGTGTGGAGTCTGCTTGGGATTCTCTCCCTCGCCCTGTCCTCCACCTCTAAAATAAATAAATAAATCTTTAAAAATAAATAAATAATAAAACAATAAAACAATACTCCCTGGAGTGACGTGGGGCATAGCCTTCATTGCTGGGGTGGCAGGGGCCATGTTGAAGATGAGAAGGCAGCTTTTTCATTGTATCTTCTGTTCTTGAGTCTTATGTTTAACTTCTACAACAGGAATTCATCCAGGTATATCTCTTAGGAGTGAGAATGATACTGAGAGAAAGAATGATTGGGTAAATATTCCCCTGCTTCCTGTGTATTGCAGAGTGTTAGTGAGCTGTGTGGGCAGTTTGAATTCATTGGGAGTTGTGATGTTCTTCTCAGACTGCTATTATTTCAAGGCAGAAGACACGTGAGGACTTTGTGCATATATTTGAGGAGAAGCTTTTTAAGATGTGCCTGTGTACTTGGCAGACACGAGCCACTTCTCTCTGGAGAGGTGGTCAGGAGACAGCAATGCTGTAACACAGCTTAGAGTTCATAGGAGAAAGTCCCAAGCTGGAAGCAGGAGACAGTGGTGAACTGATGGATCAGGGCAGTCAGGAAAATTAGGACGCTCAAAAAACACTTGAATGGAAGTAAACAGGAAGGTAATCCAGTGGATTATTGAGATAAAAGTCAAGGAGTCACTAGAGAGCCATAGGACCATGACAAAACCAACAGATTTGATAAGAAACTTAGAAGCAGGAGAGAAGGGATTATCTTATGGAAAGAGAAACAGCTTTGTGGTCAAAGGAGTTCTCTATTTACAAGAGTTGGTTTATCTCCCTCTTTGAATCTCAGCTTCCTCTTGCATAAATAATGATTCAATATTAATTATTTCATAAAGGATTTTTCCTGTGTCATTTGCACCTTTGTGAGTTACGTGAATAGTGTATGTCAGTGTATCCTACATTTCCTGACACATACATGTCATTAAATGTTAGTTCTCTAGGGGCGCCTGGGTGGCTCAGTCAGTTAAGTGTCTGCTTTGGCTCAGGTCATGATCTCAGGGTCCTGGGACCAAGCCCTGCATCGGGCTCCCTGCTCAGTGGGGAAGTCTGCTTCTTCCCCCTCTCCCTCTGCCCCTCCTGTCCACCCTCTTTTCCCCGCTCATGCGCATGCTCTCTCTCTCAAATAAATAAAATCTTAAAAAAAAAAATGTTCTTTATCTTGCTCCACCATTGAATCTGAAGAATAAGATAAACCTAAAGTCATCTTAGAGCTGGGATGGCAGGCAAGATTATGTTAGAAAAATATTCCAGGCTAGGTATCAAGTGTAGGGATTTGGAGACTTCACTAACGACTGGAAGGTCTGTATGGGTGAAAAGAGGGGGAAAAAATGCTACTATTTTAATGAAAACTGGAAGTGGAAGGATTGTAGGGAGGTTGAAACCAAGGATTTCAGGTGCCTGTCAAATGGGAACAGGAAATCACTGGAAAATGCTGTCAACCTCCTCTCTACGCACTTCTCAGTAGAGCCTCTCACTAGCCTGATCTCATCTGGAACCTGTGACCAAGAAATCCCAGAAAATGTCCCTTGCAGGTTTCTCCCTGGCATTTCAAAGGGCACCTTACAAGTTAAATGAGTTAGTATCAGGCAGCCCAGTGGAAGTTGTCCGGATAGTAGTTCCTCACCATAAGTTTGCTGATGAAGGAAAAGCCAGCAAACTGGATGCCCTTCTCTTCCTAATACTTGAGAGGTAAATTAAACAATTGTGTGACTCTTTGCTTAATGTCCAATCTCTTACTAGACATTTAAACTCCATGAGGACAGACACTAGGTTTGTGTTTTTCATTATTCTTTAGGCCTCCAACACTTTAATCAAAAAACAAAAGATTTTTTTTCTGAAAGATTTATTTATTTCAGAGAGAGAGAGAGCCCACAGGTGCATGAGGAATGGGGTTGGGGCAGAGGCAGAGGGACAGGGAGAGGAGAAGTGGACTCCCCGCTGAGCACAGAATCAGAAGTGGGGCTCCATCTCACCACCCTGAGATCATGACCAAATGCCAAAATGCAGAGTTAGATGCTCAACCAACTGAGCCACCCAGGCACCCCAAAGACTTCATCTAACATGGAACAGTCTGCAGAGATACAACTCCATTCTGAAGGAAGCAAGCTATTTACATAATTATGCAGGAATTCCCTCTTCCAGAATTGGAGTTTTTGCTATTCCTTAACAAAACTAAATTATCTTTAAAGTATTTTTAATAAAAATTAAATGAATTTTTATTAAAAGTAACTTTTAGCTTCTACCTATTGTATAATAACCAAGACTTTCTGAACTGTTGAATACATTATTTTTCTCCAAGATGTCAAAAATCCCAAGTCTACTATAGTCAAAGCTCAAGATCAAAGAACCTAGATTCTCCCTCTCCTACCCCTTTACTTCCATACTCCACCAAATACCACATCCCAGGAGTGTCGTCTAGAACAATTTACCTAAGCACATGGCCACAAAGTGGGATATAGCCTTGAGATAGACATCCAGGAAAATATAATACCCCAACCTGGGCAACCCTTTTCTACTTATTTACTTATTCTTAGCTTAGATATTTTTTTACTGTATCTCGAGAAATCATTGTTTTAATAAATTTTCAATGATTGATTAATATCTCTTAAGTATTTTCCATAGTGTGTACTATTAATTCCCTTGATAGTGAGGGCAGGTGGAGAAGGAGGTATGTTTCTCTTCCAAATCCATTCCATGTTCTTTTTTTTTTTTTAAAGATTTTATTTATTTACTCACGAGAGACACAGAGAGAGAGAGAGAGAAGCAGAGGGAGAAACAAGCTCCCAAGGAGCAGAGAGCCCGATGCGGGACTCGATCCCAGGACCCTGGGATCATGACCTGAGCCGAAGGCAGACGCTTAACCATCTGAGCCACCCAGGTGCCCATCCATTCCATGTTCTTTTAAACTTCAGTCACCTTCTACTTGAAGCTTATGTCTTTATTCAGTAAATCTGTTCTGCTACTGTGCCTCACAGTCTCCCTGTCTCTCAATCACTGTTGCTTATTATTTCTTATCACCATAATAGTGTCTGCAGTGATTTTACTTCACTAAAATATATGCTGGAAACTCAGTAAATACAGATTGAGTAGACAGGTGTTTTCAAATTTGTAAAGACACAGAACTCTACAGTTAATAATTCTGAATCAACAAACATTTATTGGTACCAGGTCTTTGTTACTTGGTTTATCCCCCTGAATTCTGTATGTTAACACCTTGTTGAAGGTGTTACAGCCAGTGAATCGTAAACTATGGTGTGAGTACTAAAACAATGCCCCAAGGGCTCGCCACAGTTGTTTCTCACAGAAGCCAGAATCCACTAGAAGGTTGGGAATCACTGACTCTAGAAAACTGTCCAGAGGCCAGAAGAGCTGACTTGTGGTTATTCTCATGGTAGGTAAAGGACACATTGGTTTAATAATAGTTCTTAGGTCTTCAGTTTCTTAAAAACAGCAGTGCTGCTACTCTCATGATTTAGTTGAATTTGTTGTGAGTTGGGGTATAATGACAGAAGTATTGCGATAAAAACACCTTCCGTGTACTTTGTCCTGCAGAAGTGACTCATTAATGAGAAAATCTGAATGATTGCACATTAATTTCCTTTGCCAATCCTCATGCCTGCGTGAGTCCTGGGAAAGACAGGGGAGTGCAAGGAGATGGAGAGATTAGCACTGCCTTTGAATATGATCAGACGAGTGGATATTGTTAAATGATTAATTCATATTTCAAAATGTTTCCAGTAGAATTCAAACACATTTCATGAAATGCCTGCTTAATTCTGTGGTCACAGCTATGAGAGCTTGAGAGCTTCCTAGGAGCAAGCTCTTTCTATAAGTACGGAAAGAGAGCTTAAAAGAAAGGGAGTAGGAGTGGGATACCTAAGGCCACTTAGAGAATTGATGTCCCAGTGAGAAATTCAGCAATGGTCTTGCTGTTCTGATCCCTGTGTCTTTTTATTTTTTCAATATAAACTTCCTTTTATTCTTTTTTTTCTTGTATAGAACAATGTTATGACTAGGTTTTTATTTTCTCAAAGTGTGATTTTTGATTGTTTATTGAGTAGATTGATAAAAAGTATGGAAAATGATAAGTAGTGATCATAAATATTTATAAATGTGGGAGATTTTTCAGTGTATAACCTATATCAAGGGAAGTTAGGGGGGAAAAGCATGATGCAAAAAAGTCATTTTAAATTAAATGTTCAATGCAATTTTAGGAATTTGATTCTCTAAATTAAACACGTATATAAAATTTGACAGCACATCAGAGAAAGAGATGCTCAGGAAATATATCTAGAATCATCTAGAATTTCCTAAGTAATTGGTGAAGTAAAAGGGGAAGAAATTTTATAGCATCTGAGGTATTAAAGGAGAAGTGACTTAGCATTCACTTTACCTCAAAATAGCATAATAAAGTTGAAGGAGGTTTTCTTGAAGCTCTTAATTTTATGCATAGAAAAACTTGACCCAGTTTTTTAATGATATTTTACCTCCTCTCTGAAAGCCACCTGCAAATAGCTTATTTGCATAGGGATAAAACGCCAGAGCCTCCATCTTCCTTTTGCTTATTACCAGCCTAACAAACCTCCGTTCATAGACTACAGCATCGTTTTTGTTATAAATGAAAAATCAGCCAACTTGCTGCCACATCTGGCTGCTGATCTATATGCTTTGAATGAACAGTAGGTATTCAATTGCCAGAATCCAGCATCCATTCTTAAAAAAAAAAAAAAAAAAAAAAGATAGTTTCCCTCCTACCCGAATTGCCCTTTACTTTCATCTTTCAGATCAACCAAGACTTTACAAAGATATCAGGTTTTATGGTGCAGGGAGGAAAACATTTATTCAATAATTTAAGGACAAATCTATTTGTAGTTCATATACTAAATTTTTCCCAATGTCCGATTACCCGTAAAAGTTAAAATGGTTACTACAGGCAGAATATTTTCATAGTAAAAAAAAAAAGGTAGCATTTACATCAAAAAGTAATTTCTACTCCCTTTTGAGAGACTTACAGCAAAGCTATTAATTTTATGAAGAATCTAGAATCAACCTGAGTGTAGTCTTAATGGCTTTCTGCTGGGCAGAGAGAATGAGAGCATTTGAAACACAACAGCTAAAGAGCATTTTAAAAGTATATTTAATTGGGAAATAAAGACTGAGGGCAGCATCCATGAAATCTGAAGTCCAGCATTAGCATTTTTCCCCACTGTTTTCTTAGTGGACCTCATTCTCCTTCCCTTAAACTTTCAAAACGGTTGTCTGTCATTGGAGTTATTAGGCACAAATGCAGGGAGATGTATTTCAGTATGGCGTCATGGACATCCACTAGGACAGGGTAAGCAAACTCTTTCTGTAATGGGGTAAATGGCAGTGCCTTATCAAAATACTTCACCAGATGGGATACCCCCGTAAAACAGAGCACGACTGTTCTCATGATTTGTTTGCTTTTATTAATAGAGCCTCATAATATGATAGCCTTCTTAAGAGCCACATCGAACTGTTGAAGCCCACAGCATTTGTATCTCAATAAAACATGTTTTTGCTTCTTTTTCCTTTCTGCTTCTTTGAGTTCTTCCCATGTAATTCTTAAACTTCTTCAATTTTGTTCAGGCCCCTGTTTCAAGTTGAGTTACGTTGAATTTTTATAAGTACTGATGTTATTGTCTCTCACTCTCAGCTTACTGTGATCTAAAAGTTGATAATAACTCCTTTTATAATTGGTCTTTTTTTTTCCTGTCCATAATTGATCATGTTTTTCTTATGTCTCAGAATTTTTGTTGGATCCCTGTAAGTGATGGTTACCTCTAGGTTCTAAAGGACGGGCAAGTCTTTCCAGGATTTAGTAAAAAGCACCTGGGTAAATTCTGACTTTTCAACTTTCCCTGACCTCATTGAGCAATGCTCTTATGTAAAGAGAAGACTAGACATTCAGAGAGGAATCACGGAAAGTGAGATCTCTGCCTGAGTGAGAGCGCTTTCCAACTAAGTATGTTTTTCTACCCTTTGGCAAGGCTCAAAGTTCAAGGACATTGGAGACAGTTTCAAGGACAGAAGAAGAGAGCTCTCTCCTGTTGCATTGCAGACACTTATGAGTTCCCTGTGATACAATGGAACCATACATGGGGAGAGAGTTTTAGGAAATCTGGTGTGTGTCCTTAAGTGTTTGAGGATGAAGCTGAAGATGGGCAGACCAGTCCTAGTATCTGCTTCTTGCCTCCAAAATCCTGAAGACTAAATGCCTATGGAAGCAGTTTGTGATGGCAGAGTGGGGAAAGGGAGAAGCTGTCAGATTAGACTTGCCCATTTTGGGTGAATGAATCCCATAGTAGAAGTTGATGCTTACAGAAGATGTAAGACTCTTGTACCCTCAGCTTGAATCTTCTGGCAGGCGGTTCTGAGAAGTCAGCAGAAGAACAAATTGTCCAGGTTAGGTAGTCTCCAGGTAGGGGTAGAGTTCCACAGAACTCACAATTGCTCTCTGTGTCAGAAGCAGTGTGGGTGTCTGCCCCTCAGAAGAACAAAGCTCATATTATTTACAGAGCCCTCTGTTCTTTTCTTTTACTTCCTCCTGCTCTAATCTTCCTCCTACACCCTGAAGGGGCCATGAACAACAGAGGAGAGTGGGATACACAAGGGAAGATGGAAGAATTGACTACTGCCTCTCCTGTTGAGGGTCAATTCTGAGCTGGGGTGAGGAGTGGGGATGGAGAATGTGTTGACTCACACTCAACTAACCCTCTTAGACCATTAAAAGAAGTCAAAGTTACCCCAGTTAAATGTGTTTGCATAACTCAAGATTTTGTTTTAAAGTCTCTTGAAAGTTACTAGATAGCTGGGAATTAGCTGGGGTTGTCAAGGAGCAGGCAAAGAAGTCCCTGTGAGCGTGTTTGTAGGCAGAGTTGGGAGGAGGAAAACGGTGTGTCTCCCTTTACACCGGGGAATTTCAGATTGACCCATAAACCTGCGATTTGGGAATTATGAAGATCTTGACCAGAACCTACTTGATTTTGTAGTTGTGTTTCTTTCTCAAATATCTGTTGACGTTATTTGAAAGCTGCTTTATCTTTTTTTCATATACTAGGAATAATCTCTCTCTATATATATATATATACATATGAACATATGCATATCTATTTAATATTTTGTCCAATATGTATGGTAAAAGTACATTCTGAGTTTCCTTCTAATATATGGCAGACAATTAAGATCTAAATCCATAAGATACCTACTTTTCTGAGGGAAAGCTCTAAGACAGTTAAAGGCTAATGAGAAAATGTACAGAATAGAGTACCTACCCTCAACCGTGGATTTGAATATGATTTATTTCATTCCTCTATCCAGGCTAAACCAAATCTCCAATTTTCTCAAACATACTGTTGATTTTCAGAATCAGGATGTTATATTTGTCTGTCATGTGTGTGCCTGTGCACGTGTGTGTGTGCGTGCATGTGCATGCATTTGTGTTTTCCTGCTGTTAAAATTGTTATGGTTTATAGAATTGAATTGTGCATTGAGAGGTAAGTGCCCACCAAAACTGCAAAATCTATTTTTTCTACTGATTTGAGGGAAGAGACATAGAACTTGCTGACTGTTGTTTCTAAATTAATTATAGAGAGAACACAATAATTTTTAAAATAAAATAGATTAAAATTTGCTTCTGTTCTATATGAACATATGTGGTTCATAAGGAGGGTCCTACTTATGCTGATGAAGGAGAGGCCCTAATTCTTTGTAGCTTTATTCATTTTTCTTCCCTCTGTTGCTCTTTGTCCACTAAGTCACCCAGGAATTGCCCTGAAAGGATTAGAAAACAAGTAAGCAGACTTTCAGGGAAACTTTGGGTCCCTAGAGCAGAGTTTAAGGCAAAAGACAGAAAGTTTATTTTATGTACCAGTGAGGGCTTTGCTGAAAGCAAACGACTAAGTTCATGAAGGCAATGGTTCATGTTTGTAGCCCCCTCCCCATCCAATCCGAAGATAATGTGTGTGTGTCCACAATACAACCTACAGCTGATTTTGTTCATCACCTCAGCGGGATGCTCTTGGTTTGATGTTTGATGATTTGTGTTGTTCTTCTTATTTAGTGATTCCTGTGTCCTTTGCTCTGGGTGCCTGTCCACTCTGCAGGGTATGCCTAGCAATGTACACTCTCAGTCCCAGGGAAAGTGAAGGGATCTTGTTCCAAAGGAAGATTATACATTTTTGTGATTGCTAGTGAAATGCATGAGTTTTTTCCAGGAACAACAAGGTTATTGAGGGCGTCCCTCCTCAGCTTGGGATTCATGTTTTCTAGCCAAGAGGGGGAAGAGAACCCTTGTTAAAATTTTTCATGTCTTGGGCGCCTGGGTGGCTCAGTTGGTTAAGCGACTGCCTTCAGCTCAGGTCATGATCCTGGAGTCCTGGGATCGAGTCCCATATCAGGCTCCTTGCTCAGCAGGGGGTCTGCTTCTCCCTCTGACCCTCCCCCCTGTCATGTGCTCTCTCTCTCTCATTCTCTCTCTCAAATAAATAAATAAAATCTTTAAAAAAAAATTTTCATGTCTTAAATCAGGACTTGATGGGTTTTGACATTATTGTTCTCTGGTCCACTTTTAATAACCATTCTCTTTGGATCAAGTGGTAACCCATTTCTTCCATTTCAAACCAGGTTTGGGGGAGTCACAACAAAGACAGAAGTATATACTTTGCTTAATATCTTAAATTATTAGACTTCCATACTTTTTTTTTCCCACAAATGATAAGCAGTTTTGAATCTTGGGTTTGTAATGGGTCATCTGCTTAGTCATAAAGACATATGTGGTAAGTACCACAGGTGGTATCGAAAATAAATACACTTCTTTTATGTTTGGGAAGCAAAATGTATATGACCTTTATCCTTTTTCATTACAGCATATTTGGTGTGTGGGTTAAAGAAAGTCAGAACTAGCATAAAGGTGAAAAACATACATAAAAATCAATTAAATGAACTGCTTTGTGTGTTTGAAATTTTAATGAGTCCTTTAAGAATTTCCAGATCTGTAATAGCCCTTGGACTAAAACTTCTCAAATCATTTCTTATTGGTATATTTTCCTTTTTAGTATTTCATACAACCATGCTGTTAATCTCTATGTTTTTCTTTATGTTTCCTTTTCTTTTTTAGATTTTTTAATTTTGTTCATTAATAAAATGTGCCATCTGAGTAGTAAACCATAACATATTGCTTATAAAGGTCACTGCTTTGGCTTTAGTTACAATATCTAACTTCATTATAAGCCAGGCTGACTTTATTTTCTTCAACTAAATTTACAAACAAAGCAAAACAAAACAAAAAACCTGCAGTGGACAACAACTCTCATTAAATCAGGATATGTGTTCTTTCTGAGCTTGTGTCCTCATTCATTTTTATGACCGACTTTGGTTTCCATCACTGTAACGACCGCACCTAATTCTAATATCTTCTTTCTGATTTGTGTCTATTTGCAGCTTCTGGTTTGACTCAGGTTAGAAAATCAGAAAAATGAACTTGGGAGAGGTGCATGTTACTCAGGGTTAATGAGACCCAAAGTAGAGGTCTCAAATAAAGAATGCTGTGGGCTTTCAGTAGACATTTCTTTCTTTTTTTCAATGAACTTTATTATTTTTATTTTTTAATTTAAATTCCAGTTAGTTAACATATAGAGTCATATTAGATTTTGGTGCACAATATAGTGATTCAACACTTCCATACATCACCCTGTGCTCATTGGGACAAGTGTACTACTTCATCCCCGTCACCTGTTTAATCCATCTCTCACCCACCTCCCCTCTGGTGACCAGCAGTTTGTTCTCTAGACTTAAGAGTCTGTTTCTTGGTTTGCCTCTCTCTCTTTTTTCCCTTCACTCATTTGTTTTGTTTCTTAATTCCACATAGGAGTATATTCATATGGTATTTGTCTTTCTCTGACTTACGTCTCTTAGCATCATAATCTTCAGCTCCATCCATGTCATTGCAAATGGAAAGATTTCAGTAGATATTTCTTGAGCACCTACTATGGTACCTGTCCTTTGTAGCTTATGAATAGTTTGGGCAACATGATGGTTAATCACAATGCTGAGAAGTCCTGGAGGTGCTAGGAGACCGAACTTAATCTAGGTCATGTGGTGAAGCTCCCTTACAGAAGGGACATTTTAGTTGAGATAAAAAAAATACAAAAAAAAATTAGCTAGAAGAACATCAGGGAAAGCAGATCCCAGGCAGATGGTGTCATGGTTAAAGGCTTTGTGATGTGTAAAAATCCATTATAAAGGCTGGTGTGGCTGGGACATAGACAGCCAAGAGATGTACAATGTGAGAGCTGGGGCAATAGGAAAGAAGTGACATGTGTTATGCAAGAATTTTGTAGCCCATGTAAAGATTTTATACTTAATCTTAAAATCATTGAGAAATCTTAAAGACTTTTGAAAAAAGAAATAAAGGCATATATATTTTAAAAAGCAGAGGGACAGCAAATAAATACGTACATTGTTTCTCCTTGGTCCCTCTCCTAGATCTGGTGCTTCTGTTAAGGGTCATTGTAATTGTTCACATCAATTTTGTCCTAATAAAAATCAGATGTGTTCTCAAGAGTCCTAGCCACAGCACCCCGAGCAATACCAATAGATTGCTGTGGTAAACAGGAAGAAATGTGTGTTCTATCTTTGACCCAAAAGAGTAAAACATACGAGAAAATTGTGACTTGGTGCGTGTGTATGTGTGTGTGCATGTGTGTGTGCATGTGTGTGTGTGTGTGTGTGTGTGTGAGAGCGAGACAGAGAGAGAGAGAGAGAGAAGGAGAGAAGAGATCCTTTTCACTTATTGGTAACTCCAGAACTTTGTTCCAGAGAGTGAAGTTGTCAGAGGCTGATCTTAGATAAGTAAGACAGTTTGATACACATGTGTTAGGGATAGATGTATGTGTACAACCAAACACTGCACTGTTTTGATTAGTCTAATTCTTTTTCCATTTTTAAGAAATAAATAAAATTTGATGAGTAAATCTTATAGCATCAGGATTTATGTTATAAGCATCAGTTACTATATAAGAAGAGATTTCAGTTCAATATAAGTAAATGTATGAAAATATCTTCATCTGAGCCATCTTGGAAAATATTTCTATCTTATGCTGAATTCTTTTGAAATAGGCTCTGAGATGGATATGTGCAAAATGTTTACTGGAATGTTCTTGGAATATGCACCTGTAAGGAGGTGAGGAAGGCAGAGCTGGACAGAGAGAGATGCTCACCTGCAATGTGGATGCAACTCAATAAGGTTGCTAGGTTTAGAAAAACAGAAACAAACAAAACAAAACTAATAGGATGCTCAGTTGAACTGAGATTTTGGATAGACAATTAATAGTGTTTAGTGTAAGTAATTCCCAAATATTTCATGGGGCATGCTTTCATTTAAAAATTATTTGCTGGGGCACCTGGGGGTCTCTTTTGGTTAAGCATCGACTCTTGGTTTCAGCTCAGGTCATGATGTCAGGGTGGTGAGATCGAGCCCATGTCAGGCTCTGTGCTCAGTGGGGAGTTTGCTGGAGATTCTCTCTCTCCCTCTGCCCCTTCCCCCTAAAATAAATGAATAAAAAATATTTAAAAATTGTTTATCTGAAATTCAAATTCAACTGGGAATGCTGTGTTTTTTCTGGCAACCCTAAACTGAGGATTCAGCCAGTCCCACGGGAAGTCTATCAGAGTTGTCCCAAATTAGGGCAAAAGGGGTTTGCATTTGTATTCTTATATTAGTCAGTCATGGGCTGATGGCTACCCTTCTGTAGAAGGCAAAACCTTGGCCGGGTCAGTTCTTAAATTCCCTCCAGACTGTTCTTGGTGAAGGGTACAGGTGTGAACAGACGATAGCTGATATGTTGCATGCTTGTGAGAAGAATGTGCCCACATGAAGAGGGTGTCTGCATGCCCATCACACTGTCTACGACAGTAACTGCTTTAATGTCCATTTCCACCATGACAGCTAATAATTCCACATTGTGTTTGCTTGTTTTGTTGTTATGAGTTTGTTCTTTGAACAGTTTTCCCCTTTTGTGTCTCTTATAGAAAACTGGGGAATTATAGCTACAGATGACAATTACAGTGTAGAAGGAGGAAAATTTATGCTGACTTACTTGGAGGATTTCCCCACTCTAGCTTTTACCAAGGCAGGAAAAAATTCATGAAAATGTATACATTCATGTAGTTTTAGTCTATTGAATTTCTTGGGGAAATTCTAAGGCATTATAATTATTCCCTGTTTTACTGTGAAAGAGAAAAGAGAAAAATAAAATTCAATATTTCTTTTACAAAAATAATTTTTAAATGACCCCAGACTGTTTTTACATAAGTGACTTAATTTGGCATCCCCTTAGAAATAAGAGAGAACAAGTCTGAAAAAAAAGAGGAAGGAGACTGGCTTACTTGAGAAAGAAAAACGAAACAGAAAGAACCCTTGACAACCATGGAATGTAATGGACAATCCGTAAAGAGAACACCCGGGTTTGATGAGATATTAGAGCAACAGAGGTCTAATTTTACAAAAATACTAGTTTGATGTAAAATCCAACCTTATACTTACATTGTTATTAAATTTAAAAGATGGAACATTCTACACCTTCTATTTAGTCAAATATTAGGTGAAGCAAAGTGCATGGCTCTGGGCTGCACAGTTTAAACACTCAGCGAGGGTTACTTTTTTTTTTTTTAATTTTTTTATTCTTATGTTAATCCCCAAACATTACATCATTAGTTTTAGATGTAGTGTTCCATGATTCATTGTTTGTGCATAACACCCAGTGCTCCATGCAGAATGTGCCCTCCTCAATACCCATCA
>NC_138374.1:74215478-74254745 GCF_054177405.1 Leptonychotes weddellii | reverse complement strand
TTTTTTAAAAAAGGGATTGATAAGATGTTGGTTGAAAAAGGGAAAAAGAAAAATTAAAAAGAAAAATAAAAAAGAAAAAAAGTTAAAAAAAATATAACTTTGAAAGACTAAAGAATCATGGTAAAAAAGCCATGAATGCTATGTGTAGTATTCCCCTAGCACTGGAGTTCTGCCGTTCTCATTGATTCATAAACTTGGTCTTGGCTGGCTGTTCTCGCTGATCTTCTGTGGGAGGGGCCTGTTGCCGTGGTTTCCAAATGTCTTTGCCAGAGGTGGAATTGCCCCACCCTTGCCAGTCCGGGCTAAGTAATCTGCTCGGGTTTGCTCTCCAGAGCTTTTGTTCCCTGTGAGCTTTCCATACAGCTTTGGAGGTGGAGAGTGAAAATGGCGGCCTCCCAATCTGCCCTGGAGGAGCCAAGGACTTGGTGCCCTGCTCCTCAGTGAGCCCCCAGAGAAAAGCAATCAGTCACTCCCAGCTCCTTGGTCTCTGGCCGCACTCCGTGCTCACCCGGCCTGTGACCATGCATTTCTATCTCCCTCACTCGACCCTGTTTGGAGTCTCCAAACCCAGCAGATCCCTGCGGTGCCCTCCCACGCGGCTCCTCCCGGGGGAGGTAGGTGAGTCTCCCCGGATCTGCCGCTTGTTGGGTCCCTGCTGGAGGAGCAGTGGCCCGACAGTGCCACGGATCATGGTTTATGGCAACCCCGAGCTGAGAGCCCACGCCTGGGCTCCGCCTCTGCAGTCGCTTCCCTTCTCCATTACCTGGGAGCTCTGCCACACTCAGGCACCCCCGGTCTTTCTGTGACCCCAAGGGTCCTGAGACCACACTGTCCCGCGAGGGTTCAACCCCCCCGCTTAGCCACCGGAGTGACGTCCCTCAGTGGAGTAGACTTTTAAAACTTCCAATTTTGTGCTCCAAGGTTCTATCACTTGCCAGAAACGGCTGACAGAGGCCCCTCCCCCACTGTCTATCCTCCCAAATATCACCTCTGATTCACTTCTCCGCACGTCCTACCTTCCAGAAAGAGGTCGCTTTTCTGTTCAGAGAGTTGTTGCTATTCTTTTCTTCAATCTCCTGTTGAGTTTGTAGGTGTTCAGAATGGTTTGATCCCTATCCTGCTGAATTCCTGAGAGGAGACGAAATCCAGATCTCCTACTCCTCCGCCATCTTGCTCTGCCCCCCCGAGGGTTACTTTTGATGTGCCTTGTGTGGTTGTTAGGGTCAGATGGAAAAACTGCCACCATAAATACTCTGTAATTGCTTCCTTTGTTTTATCAAGTTAAAGTATCTGGAAACAGCTATGTTTGGATACTAAACATAAAAGAATTGCCCCAAAACAGGAAAAGTGCATTCAAAGTCAATGTCCTCCAGGACCACCAGACAGCTGACACAGAAGACCTGGGGTCTTTGGGGACATAGAGACCACATACTTAATGTAAAGTTACTCTAATTTAATTACAAAAATAAGAAGCTCCTTGCCAGGTTGCCAGACTTGAGACAAGCGGTGGCTCAGTTTATAACTCTTGAAAGAGAGACCATCGGAGATCTGGTGTCATTCCCAGTTTGGAGATGTCCCATTAAAACATGGTTAGAGCCGCCATAAGAAGTGGAGATGTCCTACATAGAATTTTCTTGCAAGACATAGAAACTTGGGGCACCTGGGTGGCTCATTCGGTTGGGCTTCTGCCTTCAGCTCAGGTCATGATCCCAGGGTCCTGGGATCAAGTCCCACATCAGGCTCACTGCTCAGTGGGGAGTCTGCTTCTCTCTCTCTCCTGCTTGTGCACTCTCGCTCTCTCTCTCAAATAAATAAAATCTTAAAAAAAAAAAGACATAGAAACTTAAGTGTGCCTTAGTAAGGCAGGCGGCCAATGGAGAAGATGAAAAAATGTCTTGGACTCCTAGAAAGTGGAAAATCATTAGATAGATGCTCATTTCTCCCCATTTCTAAGTCTACCTGGTCTCTGGTCCCACCATCCACCCATGTCCTCTCTGAGGCATGACTCCTGTTCAGGCTCTTGGCAGTGACTCCCCTTAAGTCAACCCAAGGCTTTGGGCTGCTGTGGCACTACTTCTGGTCCCATGCTGGTGGATCCCAGTTTAACTGCCTACAATGAACACACAAGAATATCCTGTCTCCTGAATCAAATGGTTGAGAAATAGTCTGCTCTATTATTCACCCTCTCTGCCTCAGGCTTCCGTTCCTATTTTCTGAGCTGTAATCCGAAAGCAAGGTCCTGTGGCACAAACAGGACTTGCTTTAACTTACGTGATTTAGCACAACACTGATTAAGACATTTAAAGGCTCCATGTGCTGAAAAGCTTATGATCTCCATTCATTACGTAATTCAAAACCAGAACATTTTGAGACTATAAAATACACCCTTGCTGGAGCTAAATAGCTAGTTCCGGTTTCACAGTCCTAGATAATTCCGGTTTCACAGTCCTGGATAAGACCATGGAATTTGAACCCCTGTAAGCTCATGTATGTGTGTGCACATCCGGTGCCCTAAATGAGAAGGCACATCTTCCGCCTGCTTGAAGGAGCCCTGCATGGACCAGTCACTTGTTCAAGTCTAAGTTGATTCTATCTCTCAACCTCCACCAGCATTCCTAAAGGACTGCCATCCCTCTGCTGACAAGGAGAACAGGTCTTAGACGTGTCCTTCCCTGATGCTGAGGTGGAATGGCTTTCTTGGGTGTGCTTGCTTCAAACCAGGGTTCCGACAATCTCAGGCTGTGTGACCGCCTCACTAGGGCCAGTCATGATGGATGGTCCATTCCATCCTCCATCTTTCTAGCAATCCCCAAACATTTCTCTCCTTCTCCCCACTCCACCTTCTCTTTCCTCTTATCCCTTGATGTTAGCAAGTGATATTAATGTCAGATCCCGAATTCATTCCAAGGCAATAGTGGTAGGAATAAGGGAATACTATTAGGTAAATACTGAAATACTTTGCCCCTTTCCTTAGCTGAGAATGCTCAGCTAACTTAGTAATCAAGGGAAATGTGTCCAATGTCTCCTAGTGATCTGGTGACAGGGTAGCATCCGACCTGGGTGACTCAAATCCTGAATTTGCAAATATCATGTTAAATAAGGCACTCTAAAAAATTTTTGACCTGCTGCTAGTTGTCTTATTGAAAAGAGCCATAGGCCACAACCTTAGCAAATATACATGGAGGAAACCTCACGCTTGGAGGAAAAATGGCTGTAAGGAGATGTGAGGCCAAACAGAGAACTCTTAGGAGTAAAACGGGATTGAGAAAGAGGAAATTAGGCAAGTAGAATTGGTGCTCATATGTGTCTTATGGTTGTTAATTATTCCATGTTACGGTTTAATGAAAATGCCCGCTGTTTGTAGAAATAGGATGCACAACATAATTGTTTTGATACGGAGCCTACTAGGACAGGTGCAGGATTCACAGAATGTGGAGACTCTGCTACTCTTACCGGCAGTGGAAAACCTAGACCGGAGGTTAAGCTTACGCTCATTCAGTGTTGCGCATCAAGTTCAGTCGGGATATTTGACGTGATCTTTGAGTGGTTACTGTTAATCTGCAGCTCCCAGACAGGGGTGATTTGACTTGCTAGGGGATGTTTGGCAATGTCTAGAGGCATTTGTGATGGTCAGACATCGGGAAGGGGGACATACGGGCATCCTACAATGCAAACAGACCCTTGAAGTAAAGAAATCACTGGGCCCAAGATGCCAGTAACAGCACTATTGATAAGCCATGCCCTAAATTGTTTTTACTTCCTTAACCAATAATGTGTGTGAAGCAGACAGTGAACAGTATTTTACTGGGCATTTATTGTGTGTCTTTCTAAGAACTTCACATGCATTAACTCAATATGCTCACTACATTATAAATTAGGTCATGCCATCATGCCCATTTTACAGATGGGGGAATTGAGGCACAGAAGAGGTAAGTTGCTGACAAGGACATAGCTAGCAAGGGACAGACCTGGGGTACATCGCAAGGCAGCTTGGCTCCAGAACCCCACTCTTAGCCAATATGGTGATAGGAGTCAAATTCTGCGTATGGTTTCCCTTCACTTTTCTCCATGCTATTTCACCCGTGAGAAAAGCACCTCAGCAAATCTCAAGCTACAGAAGAATTCATAATTCTGAGAGCTTCTCAGAAAATAAGAGCTTTATGCAGTATGCAGTGTCCCTCCAGAGGTGGGCTAAACTTTAGCTACAAAGTAAAGATAAAGTGTGTTTTTGTTTTTAAATTAAAGTATATCTGATTCATTTCTCATTTCCAAGTCTGTGTTGATTCAGATTTATGAATAATTAGAGTAAAAAGGAAAATTTAGCCTTTAGCGCAAATCATTAAAACTTCAGTTTCATAGGTAAAAAATTTAGATAGGTATGTTTGCAGACCTTTTACACTAATAACCTAACATTGCAGTTCTTTGTATTTTATTGCAACATTTTCTCACTATATTCATTTTATAATATCCATATAAGAGCTAAATAGTAAATGTAATGGAATTTATTTTAACATATGTTAATGCCTAAATGATCGTATTAAGCTATTTTTTGTATTATAGTTTTCAAAGGCAAACTCCGGCCAGAATTGAAATGTTGATTTCATGTGATAGTATTGGAAAAGCTACAGTCAGAGACTATTTTGAAATATTTCACCTATGGTTTCATCCAATTTAAATCTTTTCATCATATTTCAACTTATATTTTTGAAGTAGTGATCTGATTTTTAATTTTTTTAATTTTTTAATTTGAGAGAATGAGAGACAGAGAGCATGAGAGGGAGGAGGGTCAGAGGGAGAAGCAGACTCCCTGTCGAGCAGGGAGCCCAATGCGGGACTCGATCCCGGGACTGCAGGATCATGACCTGAGCCGAAGGCAGTCGCTTAACCAACTGAGCCACCCAGGCGCCCGTGATCTGATTTTTTAAAGTAAAAAACAAGAAATTTGTTTCCTTTTTCATGTCATATTGGTATTCAAAACTTCGACAATAATTACTACAGATATAATCTTTAACAATCGGCACCACAATTATTCAGTGGGGCAAAACACAAAATAACTAACTGAAATGGCAGAGAACTAGAGGATACAGTAATAATGCAGCATGAGAAGCAAGGTGCTTTACCTTCTGTGTGGTTGGTGTCCCACATCAACAGGAGAAGCATTCAGATGCCCATGAAATCCCATGCCTACCTATGATCACATTTATACAGCTCTAAATTGGTGGCTTCAGAAGGATACTTCTGTATACGAGCAGTATTCATTTGAAAATATTTATGTATGTAGCATCTATTAGGGAAAATAGCCCTGATTTTCCACCTGTGCTGAGAATTTTAGCAAAGCCAGTCAGCTCTTCTGAGAACTGCCTCCATTCTCCATCTGTCGCTGTGGCTAGGATGTAGGACCAAATTGTTCCTTCCTAATGGGCATGCGGTGGTGTCTTACTGCCTTTCTTTGCTCACACTCCTGACCCTCTGCATTCTGCTCTCCACACAGCAGTCAGTGCAGTCTCTGCAGAACAGGGGTCAAATCCCCCCACCCCTCTCTTATACCTGCTTATGCTACTCACTCACTTAGGACACCCCCACTCCTATCCCATCCCTTAAACTCTACTCCTGGCTCATTTTTCTCCAGCAGAATGGGCTTTTTCTGTTGTTCCTCAACCATCCTGGGCTCATTCTCACTTTAAGACTTTTATACTAGCTCTTCCCTCTGCCAGAAGCATCCTTCCTCCAAATTTTCTGGCTAACTCCCCTGGAAGTCTCAGCTAAGTGAGATCTCTTTGGCGTCTCTCACAGACTAGAAGTTCCATAAGGGTAGGCTGCAGGGAAATCTATATAAAGAACACTTTTTTTGGTGTTTTTCTGAAAAAAAGTGTTACGGGCAGCATGTTAAATAAATAAAATTTGAAAGGAATGTGATACCTGTCTTAATTCCACACCTTTTCTGTATACCTGTCACCTGTTGTTTGCTAGAAACTTCTCAGGATTTCCATATAAACAACATGCATATTGAGTTTATGCCTTCTGGTCACATCCTATTCAATGCCTTTTATTTTATAACTCAGGGTGGTTTCTTGAACCTCTTATTCCCTTGGGGTCCTAGAGTAATAACTTCAAAGAGTCAGAGTCTTTGCACCTGCTGTACACACCTTTGCTCTTTCCCTTCTAACAGATGCAGGAGGGCTTTTCTGTATTGACTCTACCTCATATTCCTTTTCCTCTTCCATGGCTTTATGGTAAAAATTTGCACTTCTGCTCTGCCATCTGCTTTTACTATTTTTTTTCTTTATTCATCCCCCAATTGCCACTTCTGCTGATTATCCCCAGCAGGATAAAACATTTTTAGCCAAATTCTACTTCAAGGGAATTGATGGTTGGGGAGAAATAAGTATTTATCAGAAGGCAAATCTTTTGAATTAGAAGAGAGAAACACACTACTGAACAGAATATCTTGAGTCAGGAATTTGGCAGGGTATTTTAGGGAAACACTTTCATAATATAGGACAGGAATTCGCACTTCATTTCTGGAACTCACAGGGCTGAATTGAGCAAAACAAACAGAGTTTGACCAAGTAAAATGATGAGTCTATTTAAGAGTTCAGGCATCAATCTTGTTTGCCCCCTATAAGGACCCCAAAACAAAAGCAAATGAAGGAGTTAGGAGTAGAGCGACATATACAATTGCTGGCTCTGTATTGGAGAAAAGTCAAGAAGAATTTGGGAGAAATCTGTGTGGCGAACAAAGTCTGCCTTAGGAGAGGACTGGAGTTGGACTTGAGTCGTAAATACATATGTGTGTACATATATCCACACAGAAGCACAAAGTCAAAGCCAGCAGTCTGATTCTAGATCTTAAGGACTTGAGCAATATTTTCTAAATTACGAGCAACCATTTTACTTGTCTTTTTATTGTATTTGGAAAGATCAATGATACCATAGTTGTCACTTACATCTCTTCTACTTTTGATCGTGTGACTAAAATGATTCTGCACATATATCGGAAACTGGTGCTTAAAATCTGCCAAAACATAAAAGTCTAGTACATCAATTCTTAAGTATAATGGGCCTCATATGTAATTGGAACCTGGCACATCTATGGTTAAATATTCTATTGATAACGCCCCACTACCTGTGCAGATATCATGGATCAATCTAGATCATGCAGTTCGTGATAAGACCAGGAGGTTTTCCTATAACTTCCAAAGTTTTCTATAGTGCATGCTGTCCATACGCACGCATGCACTCAGACTCTATCGTTTCTCTGCTAGTTCGACCATTTGTACTGTGGAGCAGGACTACTCCAGCTATTCCTATAATTGAAGTCTGCAGAGTCAACTGTTGAGCAGCAAATCAGAGCCCTGTTTCAACAATTCCGGCTCAGCCAGACTTATCTTCTCTCTTTTGCTCACAGTGGGACTATCACTTTTGAAAGTGATTGTTGCCTTTGCATTTCTAATAGAATCCTCACTGAAATTTACATTTTAGCCTAACTTGCAGGAGCCTACCTTCAGGGTTTGAAAGTAAAGGTAATCATATTATTATATCTTCAGGAGTCCTCCTGTTTCCATTCTCCTCAGAAATTTTGTATATGGTGAGTTTCATCAAAAAGGGAAAAGACTACTTGGAAATAGATAAAACAGGACTCTGAGTAATTTATTCAGAAGAAAGGTGTTTCTGTGTAATTATTTACATAAATACTAGCATTTCAAAAGCTTTTATAATACCTACAAGAATTATTAAATCCATTGGTTTCTGTTAGAATATTCCCAGCTAAGTGTTTTCTTTGAACACATGATTGGCTTTGAACTATATTTTCCAGAGCCTCACAGTCAAGCAAAGGCTAAAAGAAATAAATGGAAAGTCATGGTTGAATTCAAAGCCATGACCATTCTGCATCCTGACTTGTTTTGTTAAGAAAGGTAAGCCAGAGAGCCGTGATGTGCTTCAAGCAATCAAAAAGGAAAGATGAGGGGCGCCTGGGTGGCTCAGTCGTTAAGCATCTGCCTTCAGCTCAGGTCATGATCCCAGGGTCCTGGGATCGAGCCCCGCATCGGGCTCCCTGCTTGGCGGGAAGCCTGCTTCTCCCTCTCCCACCCCCCCTGCTTGTGTTCCCTCTCTCGCTGTGTCCCTGTCAAATAAATAAATAAAATCTTTAAAAAAAAAAAAGGAAAGATGAGCCCAGTTTTCCCCTCAGGATTGTGGGCATATAGGCAAGAACTCAGTATGCAGGTAGAAAAACTCTTCTTCAGACCCATTCCTTCCCAGGCTCTCAGAGGCAGCAACCTTTTTGGCCTTATTATTAACCCATCCCTCTTCTCCTGACTGCTTTAAGAGATGAGGTTTTGTCTAAATTCTATTTTAATAGATTCCTTTATGCAGGAGGATTACAGTTGCAGGATTCCCACAAGGTGTGGACGAAACTGGGTGTGAGACTGGCAATGGTTTTGGTAAGACTAAGAAAGCAGTTGGACATGGTGTGAGTGGTTGCAGCAGTAAATACTATTGTGTTATTTTGAGTGGGAGGTTGGTAAGGTACATAGCAGGGACCAGCTACTCCTGGGAATCAGGTACTTGGCCAGGATTACTGACTCTGTTTCATATCATATGTTCCTGGGCGATGAACCTTCTATCTCTAGGCACTCATCCCCGACAGAATGATTTTATGTGAAGTCTATAATATTGGTCAGGACCTTGGTTAGGAAAAAGCAGAGGCCCCCCTGGCTTCTTTAAACAGAAGGGATTTACTGAGTGGTATAAATAGCTCACATATTATAATTGAAAGGGCAGAAGAGGTAGACTCTGTTTTGACCTTTCAGGAACAAGTTACAAAATTACATCATCACTGGACTGTCATAGGAACTTGTGCCTTGATGATTCAGAATCCTGATGTCAGAAAGCTGCCCAGTTGCAAACTCAAGAACCATCCACTTCTCCCGTGATCCAGACCTGCGAAGGCAGATGCCTGCCTACCACTTGCTCCTCCCCAAATAACCATTTTGAGCAATGTCTCACGTAAAAAGCGTCTCGTCAGAGTAACCTCACCATGTGCAGAATCTGAGCTATGACTAAATCTTTTAGGTATACTCTTTAGCTTCTCAGCTTATGCATTTCAGGAACATGTGCAAAGAAGGAGGTTAGAATAAATACCATGTGAGCTTACCCACAGCACCAACTATACCCATCACAGGCCAGTGTGCCGCCCTGTGTGTCTTCCAGGATGGGCTAAGTAGAGCCCAGGCCACGAACCCACAGAGTGTCAACATCCGTGGAAAGAACAGACTTCTGGTTCAAAACCACTTTGGACTATGATATTCATTAATGATTAATGTTGAATGTATAACCATTGTTTTGACATTAAATGATATCAGCACATACTTTACAGAAATGGTATAATCGTTCTTATGAGTTGAAATGAGATTATAAATTTGTCGCTCTATATGTAGGCATTTTGTGATGCTCATCTCTAGGATAGTACTTTCAGGAGAAGAGATTCTATTGCTGTGGAAAAATGTCATCATCTTGTAAACATCATTAAAACCTCTATGGGGGGGCACCTGGGTGGCTCAGTTGTTAAGCATCTGCCTTCGGCTCAGGTCATGATCCCAGGGTCCTGGGATCGAGCCCCACATCAGGCTCCCTGCTTGGCGGGAAGCCTGCTTCTCCCTCTCCCACTCCCCCTGCTTGTGTTCCCTCTCTCGCTGTCTCTGTGAAATAAATAAATAAATTCTTTAAAAATAAATAAAAAAATAAAACCTCTATGGGGTATATCTCCATACATAGAGGAAACAAGCATGCATGGGTTATTTTTAAACATAGCTAGTTATTTCCTAAATATAGTGAAGGGACTACTCAGAGTTATCCTCCAGAAAGTGAGTTTTCTGTTTTTTTTTTTTTGTTCCTTGGCTCATTCTCTTCTGTAGCAATAAGTAAAATAAAATAAAATAAAATAAAATAAATAATAAAATAATAAAATAAAATATAAAATAAGAAAATAAAATAGTTTAAAAAAATTGGAAGCTATTTTAAGGTTCAGGAAAGAAAAATATAACCCGGGAGCCCTTATTATCCTTAATGACACAGTGGATAACTGCAGTTTTATTTTTCTATAAAAAAGATAAATCATGAGGCACCTGGGTGTCTCAGTCAGTTAAGTGTCTGCCTTCAGCTCAGGTCATGATCTTGGGGTCCTGGGATCGAGCCCTGCCTTGGGCTCACTGCTCAGCAAGGAGTCTGCTTCTCCCTCTCCCCTCTGACCCTCTCCCCTGCTCATGCTCTCACACACTCACTCTCTCTCTGTCTCTCAGATAAATAAAATGTTAAAAAAAAAAAAAAGATAAATCACCTTTATAAGTCCTTCTAGTTAAGTGAGAAGCTAGAAAGACCCAGAATTCTAGCAAAATGATCTAATACTTTCCACATGAGGAGTCTTAAAATTGTGAATACCATATATACAATGTAAGCCAAATGCCACAATGAACCCCTATGTGCTCATTACCTGACTTCAACAATGACCAACATTCTATCTTTTTCAACTATACCTTCACCTTTTCCCTACCTCCATATAATTATTATGTTTATGGCTATTTGAAGTTAGATTTACTACACGAAATGTGCAAACATAAACTACACAATTTTGTGCATTATATACACCCATGTGACTACCAGCACAATCAAGATAGAGAACATTTCTGTTACTCTCAAGAGTTCCCATGTACCCTTTGTCATTCCCTCACCCTTCCCCAAGTAACCACAGATTCGCATTCTATCACTATAGATTAATTTTCCTGTTTAAGATTTCATATTAATGGATATTGATCACTTCATTTGGTTATTAGCCACTCATATATCTTCCTTCATGAAATATCTTTCAAATATGTCACCCATTTTAAAAGTTGTTTTTGGGGTTCCTGGGTGGCTCAGGTGGTTAAGTGTCCAACTCTTGGTTTCAGTTCAGGTCATGATCTCAGGGCCTTGGGATCCAGCCCCACGTCAAGCTCCACACTCAGTGGGGAGTCTGCTTGAGATTCCCTCCCTCTGCCCTTCCCCCCTTTCTCTGTCAAATTAATAAATGAAATCTTTAAAAAATAATAAAAAATAAAAAGTTGTTTTCATATTGTTTAGTTTCCTTCTTAATCTATTCCAGACACACTTTTTTTTGTTAGATATGTTTTGCAAATATTTCCTTCCAGTATATGGTTTATGTAGAGATGTCTTTTGAAGAACAAAATTTTACATTTTGGGACAAGTCTAATTTCTTTTCTTGTATAATTGTTACTAATGTGTCCTGCCTAAACCTTGTTATCTCAGTCCAGGCTATGAAGATACTTTCTTCCGTTTTCCTCTAAATGCTTTGTGGTTTTGGCTTTAATACGAGGCTTTGATTCTTCTGACATTCATTTTTGTGTTTGGTATGAGGCAGGGATGGAGGCTAAATTTTTTCTCGTGGATACCCAGTTGTTTCAGCCATTCACTGAAAAGATTGTCCTTGCTCCACTAAATAAATTCCTTTGAAGTGTGTGTGGAAAGTCTACTGTGGGTCTCCTTCTTGACTCTATTCCAGGCATTGCCAAACTATGACTCATGGCCTCAAACTAAAAACGGCTGATCCATATTCAAATTAAAAAAAGGAAGTAGTAACAGATATCTCATATTTTAGGCCCACAGAGCCTAAATTTTTTTTTAAAGGTTTTATTTATTTATCTGAGACGGAGAGAATGAGAGAGACAGAGAGCACATGAGAGGGGGGAGGGTCAGAGGGAGAAGCGGACTCCCTGCCGAGCAGGGAGCCCGATGCAGGACTCGATCCAGGGACTCCAGGATCATGACCTGAGCCGAAGGCAGGCGCTTAACCAACTGAGCCACCCAGGCACCCGAGCCTGAAGTATTTATTATCTGTCCGTTTACGAAGTTGGGCAATCCTCGATCTACTTCATTCCAGTGATTCCTTTGTCTTCTCCTTTGCGAATCTCTCCTATTTCTGTAGCTTTATGGTACAAACTAAATCAGGCCATGCAAAAGGCTTCCAGCCTTAATCTTTCTTGCCAAGACTGTTTTGTCTGGGCGCCTGGGTGGCTCAGATGGTTAAGCGTCTGCCTTTGGCTCAGGTCATGATCCCAGGGTCCTGGGATCGAGCCCCGCATCGGGCTCCCTGCTCCTTGGGAGCCTGCTTCTCTCTCTCTCTCTGTCTCTCATGAATAAATAAATAAAATCTTAAAAAAAAAAAAAAAAGACTGTTTTGTCTATCTTGGTCATTTGCATTCCCATAAAAATTTTTGAGTCAATTTATTAATTTGTATAAAAATCTTACTGAGATTATAATTGAGATTTCATTGAATCTCTGAATACATGGGTTAAATTGCCACCTGAAGAATATTGAATTTTCCAAACTATGAACGTGGCCTATCTCCCTATTTGTGTAGGTTTTCATTACTTGATTTCAGCCACATTTGTTAGTTGTCAGTGTTGAGGTTCTAGCAGTCTTTTGTTAAGTGTGTTCCTAAGTATTACTTGCTTTTTGGTGACATTGTCCATGACATTTTTTTGTACTTTAATTTTCAGTTTCTTCGATTTATGATATTTTCCATATCTTATTTTTTTTTAAGATTTTATTTATTTGACAGAGAGAGAGAGAGAACAAGCGGGAGGAGGGGCAGAGGGAGAGGGAGAAGCGGACTCCCTGCTGAGCAGGGAGCCCAAAGAAAGGACTGGATCCCAGAATCCCGGGATCATGACCTGAGCCAAAGGCAGACACTTCACCAGCTGAGCTTCCCAGGCCCTGAATTTCCAGTTTTCCCCATCTTATGCTTTTGAACATTTACCTTGTGTCCTGAGACCATGATTAACTTCCTTATAAGTTCTAGTTATTTTGATGATTCTTTAAGATTTTACATGTAAATGATCACACAAGAACAGTTTATTTCTTCCTTTTTAAACCTAATGTCTTTCCTTCTTTGCCTTTTTTTTTGTGTGTGCTGGGGAGGATTCCCTGATTGGAGGCTCTTGCCACCTTGTAGGTGTTGTTTTGTTTTGAAAGTGTTATTGGGATGACTGGGTGGCTCAGTCGGTGAAGCATCTGCCTTCGGCTCAGGTCATGATCCCGGGATCTTGGGACTGAGTCCCACATCGAGCTCCCTGCTCAGTGGGGAGCCTGCTTCTCCCTCTGCCACTCCCCCTGCTTGTACTCTCTCTAAATAATCAAATAAATAAATATATTTTTTTTAAATCTTTAAAATGGGGCGCCTGGGTGGCTCAGTTGGTTAAGCAACTGCCTTCGGCTCAGGTCATGATCCTGGAGTCCCAGGATCGAGTCCCGCATCGGGTTCCCTGCTCGGCGGGGAGCCTGCTTCTCCCTCTGACCCTCCCCCCTCTCATGTGCTCTCTGTCTCTCTCATTCTCTCTGTCTCAAATAAATAATAAATAAAATCTTAAAAAAAAAAAAAAAAAAAATAAAAATCTTTAAAATGTTGCTTACTAGATTAAGGAAATTACCTTCTTCCTATTTTGCTGAATTTTTAAATTCTGATGGGTGGGGACGCCTGGGTGGCTCAGGTGGTTAAGCGTCTGCCTTCGGCTCAGGTCGTGATCCCAGGGTCCTGGGATGGAGCCCCGTGTTGGGCTCCCCGCTCCATGCGAAGCCTGCTTCTCCCTCTCCCACTCCCCCTACTTGTGTTCCCTCTCTCGCTCTGTCTCTCTGTCAAATAAACAAATAAAATCTTTAAAAAAAATAAAATAAATTCTGATGGGTGTCTCATTTTGATAAATGAATTTTCTATGTTGTTGCTTTCTTTTTTTTTTCTCCTCCTCCATTCTGTTATATTTTGGTTTATTTCAATTGTTAAACTAAACTTCCATCACTGGTATTAAAACAATTTGGTCATGGTATATTATCCATTTTGTATATCGCTGAATGTGATCTGCTAATGTTTTTCTGATGATTTTATTATTAAATATTTTTGCATTTAAAGTAATGAGGATGTTAGCTATGTGTCTTTCCTTGCTGTATCTTTGTCAGGTTTGGTATCCTAACACAAGATGTGGTAGGTGTCCTTCTCCTCCATTTTTTGTAGAAGTTTGTTTAGGATTATTTCTTTTTAACCCATGAAGAATTCTATCTTACTGTTTGATAGAATTAGCCAGTAGAGTCCTCCAGACTGGGAGTTTGTTGTTGTTGTTGTTGTTGTTTTGTGGAGTAGTTTTAGCTTAAAAATTCAATTTCTTACATGATGGAATGAACAGTTGGTATTATATGCAACTGATGAAGCCCTAAATTCTACCTTTGAAACTAATAATACACTATATGTTAATTAAATTGAATTTAAATTAAAAAAAAATAATTCAATTTCTTTGACAAATATGGAGTTATTCAGATTTTCTGTTTTACCTTGTCTTTTTTTGGTAAATTTTGTTGTTTGAGTCATATATTTATTGGCAGAAAGTTGTCATGACTATCTCTTATTATTCTTTTAATGTTTCTAGAGGTTCTAGTAATATCCTGTCCTTCATTCCTGATATTAGTAGTTTATGTTTTCTTTATTTTTTAATCTGCCTTATTAGTGATTACCAGTATTACTTTATAACTATTCAGATCTTGATTCTGTCTGTTTGTTTTTGGTCACAGTTGTTTGATTTTATCACATTGGCTCCTGTTCTCAGGTAGATGTGTATCTGAGCACCCCTGACGGCAGCGTCTAGAACTTTCTAGCTCAGTACTTACAAGGCAACCTTTTGTACTGATTAGTGACTGTATGTATATTGAAGGAACTAATTGCTAAGAACTTGAGCCGGAACCAAGTAGGACACTAGACCCTTGTGTTTAAGGTTGATCTTGTGTATTCATCTTTCTGTTGCCTCAACCCTCAAGACTGGAAGCAGGGACTCCTTTGCAGACCTTGTCAGCTCTTCATTTCCCAGTGACGGGGATGTTCCATCTGAGATTTTAAGTTCTCCCTCGTCCTCGAGAAGCTGTTTCCTCTGCCCCCAACAGTGGATTTCCCTAATCACCTTTTGCCCTGTGGGTGGGAGCTTGAAGCCCAGAAACCCTCTAAGATGGGAGAACTGGAATTGAATGAGCTGATTCCCCAAGTGGATTGAACGAATTTGACATGAGAGGCCTTCATTGAATAAAATACTAGGAAGCGATCAGCCTGGGCTCGGAGTTACTTGGTAGGGTGGAAGAGTCTGGCTCTGATTCTATAGGGAGCTTGTACCTCACTAAGGTCCCATGGTCCAGACAGAACTCAGAAGTGTCCATTTGTACTGAAAAGCCGTCAGGACTGCCCACGTCATACCTCAACTCTGGATAGGCAGGAATGGAGGCGTAGGTAGAAGCATTGAGTACTCTGGACCTCCAGCATTGTTGGTAATCAGGGACTCAGGCTGAATTGCGTTACTTTGGAAATGCAGTCAGCAAATATGTTTTTTTTTTTTTTTAAAGATTTTATTTATTTATTTGAGACAGAGAATGAGAGAGACAGAGAGCACATGAGAGGGGGGAGGGTCAGAGGGAGAAGCGGACTCCCCGCTGAGCAGGGAGTCCGATGCGGGACTTGATCCCGGGACTCCAGGATCATGACCTGAGCCAAAGGCAGTCGCTTAACCAACTGAGCCACCCAGGCACCCTCAGCAAATATGTTTTGAACACCTATTCTGTGCAAGATTTGGGGCGACGATGTAGTTAGGAAATAAATTAATGTTTGGCTACATGATCACTACCTAAAAATTCAGTGATGTATTCTGAAATAAATTTGTTGTATCCAATACATTTTTCCTCTTTGCCCCTTCTTTTATTATTAGCCTATATCCAAATCCATTCTTAGCTTTGTAACCACTTTAACCACATAACTTGTTTTTTTCACCCTATAGTTGTGGTATAAAATATGACTTACTGTTCAGGGCAGTGTTCAAATGTCATCATATTGCCATTTATTGAACTAAATCACATATAATTTGCAGTAACATGGCAACAGCAGATACAGGATCTTCATTTTTCCTTTCTCAAAACTTAACTTGAAAAAATTTTGCTGAATTTTAGCCTGCATATGAACATACGCACAAAACTCAGTGAGTTTTCATGAAGTGTACATAACATTGTAACCACCACCCATGTCAGGAAGTGACTAAAAGCCCTGCCCACATCCCTTCCAAGATGCTCACTCCTTTCTCCACTGGTAACCACTGACCTGATCTCTGGTCACAGCTCGTTCTGTTGATGCAGTAACACTCTGCATGTTCTCTGTGTCTGGCTTCTTTTGCTCAAAATTATGAAATGTATGTGTGTTAATGTAACTCTATATTCATTTCTTTGCTGTATAAATTCCCCTGTATGATTAGAAAAATGAATGTATCCATCCTGCTACGGATGGATATTCAAGTTGTTTCCACTTTGGGGTAAATAGAAATAATGCCGCTATGAACATTCTTGTCCGTGACTTTTGGTCTTCATGCCACTCATTTCGGTTGGGTATACACCTGCCAATAAAATATATGGATCATCAGATTTGCCTCTGTTCATGTCTAGTACTTGATGTCAAACTGTTTCTCAGAATAATTTTACAAATTTACACTACCATTAATATTATAGAATCAGACCATTCTTGTCAGTACTTGGTATAGGCAGTCTTTTTAATACCGGCCATTTTGATAGGTGTTTGTATTATATTATTGTGGATTTAATTTGCATTTCTGTGATTTAAAAAAATCGGCAGAATATCTTTCCATATATTTATTGACGATGTAAATATCCTCCTTTGTGACATGTCTCTTAAGGTCTTTTCCCCATTTTGTTAACTATGTGTTTTGTTTTGTTTCTTTCATTTTTCTTACTGAATTTTAATTCTTACCTGCTCTGGACATACGAGTTTGTCACTCTCATCCCATGCACTGTTTTGTTTTGTTTTGTTTTTAATTTTCATAATGCTATCAAAAGATAAATTCTTTTGGATCAATTCTTAATTTTAATGCAGTGCAATTTCTCTTTTTCTTTGATTTAGTACATTTTCTTTTCTGCTCAGGATGTTCTTACCTCTCCTAAGATCTTGAAAATATTCTCTTAAGTCATCATCTAGAAGGGTTCACATTTATGTCTATAATCTCACCATGGTTTGTGCTTTTGTGAGGTAGTAGTCTGATTTCATTTATTTTAAATACCCAGATTCAACAGGCTCAGCATTGTGAGTCCTTTATTAGTGAGTCTCTTTCTAGACTGTTTTCTTTAAAGATTTTATTTATCTATCTATCATCTATCTATCTATCTATCTATCTATCTATCTATCTATCTATCTATCTATCTATCTATCTATCTAATAGAGCACACGCAGAGGGAGGGGCAGATGGAGAGGGAAGGCAGGCTTCCTGCTGAGCAGGGAGTCTGATGCGGGGCTCGATCCCAGGACCCTGAGATCATGACCTGAGCTGAAGGCAGACACTTAAATGACTGAGCCACCAAGGCGCCCCTTGGCTCTGTTTGTTCTAGTTGACTATCTGTCATTCATTGCACTAGTACCATGTTGTCTGGATGACTGTAGCTTTAGAAGGCACACTGATGCTTCATATTGCAGTCTTCCAATGTCATTGGTTTTCTTCAAGCTGATATTAGATATACTTGGCACCTTGAAATTTCATACAAATTATAGAATGCTCACTTCAATTTCTTCACAATTGCTGGGATACTTATGGGAATGGGATTGCATGTATTGATTAAGAAAATGTTAACATCTTTGAGTTTTTCAATCCATTAATATGGCATATTCCTCCATTTTTTAGATTTCTGTAATTTCTCTCATTCATGTTTTTATTTATTTATTTACAGGTATTAAACATATTCTTTGTATTGATTCCTAGGTATTTGATGTTTTGGATCCTATGAAGAACAGCATCAGCTTTAGTATTTTGTTTATCTCTTGGTTGTTAGAATAGGGTGTTATTTTCTATTTTTTTGTTTGTTTCTATGAGGCTACTTCTGCCTATACTTTTGGTTTTATAACTGTTGCTGAAACACTGAAAACATACTTAACTTAAAATGTCTTTCTTACTGAATATACAATGACTTCCCTATTTTTCTTGCCACAAATCTCTCATTTTCCCCCAAAGTTCATATGCAATGTTTCTTTGTAAGGTGATGTTCAAGTCATCCTTATTCTATAATTCTATAACACAGACACAGAAAAATTTTCAAGGGGATTGGCCATCAGAGTTTAATTTATTTTCATACAAAGCAAGGCTTTAGCATAGAACAGAGGAGAAGGGAATCTGTGAAAGCCAGGACACATCTCCAAGAATTAAAAGAACTTTACTGTTTCCCTTCTATTTTTCACAAATGTGACTAAATATATGTAACTTCTTAATTATCAGGTGTTTCAGGTACACATGTCCTGCATTGAAAATCACTACTTTTAAGCACCAAATTCTCACTAACAGTGGTTAACTGTGTATAGCCATTACATTCACTATAAACTGTGTGAAAAATATATGATCTCTATAAAAATCAGTGAAGGAATTCAACTCACTTTTATTTGTATGAAATGTTCTCTCTCTTTCTCTTTCCCTCCCTCTCTCTCTTTCTCTTTCTCTTCAGTGATATTTTTCTGGCAGAATACTGGAAGAAATATGGACTCAGAGTTAATTTTGTTTGTGTGTCATCTAGTCTTTGTCATGGGAATGACACTTGGATGATGAATAAATAATTTTTAATTAATTTTCACTGTGCAAGAATAACAAATCATATTAGACTCATACTGCAGCCTTAGTGAGGGAACTGGAAGAGTACATAGTATTCAGAATATTAATTTATGATGCATATTCATAGCCTAATTGTATATTGACCAAACATTTGATTTAACTGAAGATGACTTGTATGTTGCATATGACATGATGGAAATATAAGCATCTTCTAACTATCCAATTGATGGTGAAATTCATAGTGAAATAATTAGGGCTAACATCATGAAAATCAAATAAACAAAAAAGATAGAAGAGGCTATATCCATATTTGTTAATGGAACAGGAATGTCATATCCATTTTCATAATTTTCATCATAAATCTATCTTGTGGGAAAAAAACCATTATTGTCAAATTAGGGTTCGTGTTACCTATTGGATTGGAGAATCACTGGCTTTTACTGGTTATTACATTCATATTTCTTTCTTTAGATCTTTTTGCTAGTACTGCTCTTTAATCAAATGAATACTCCTATCCAGAATACATTAAGCATATAGGACTTGCAAGGTTTAATGGAAATCAACTTTGTTATTTCCCCCATGAATATCACTTTTGGGGGCCTGATTCTTCCTGGTTGCCTTGGATTGTGGGGTTTGATGACTTTGCTTTATTTTTCTCTACCTTTATTATTTCTCTCTATTTTCTCTACTTACTAAGTACTGTTTTTCACCTCTCCAGATCTGACTTTTTGCGAGGTGGGAGAAATAATGAGGAAGAAAGGGTCCTACTTCCATAACACCCTAGGCTGGTTTTGGCTATCTCTGAGAACCATTCTGGGAACCATTTTGGTAGATTCTTAATGAGACTCCCAACTTTGGATAGTTCTTTGATCAAACTGGTGCACTCTGCATCTGGCTGCTCACTGTTCCTATTGCTGTGGATAAGGCTGTGCAAGCCCAGCATCTCACTCCTTTGGTGGTTTTCTTGGGCTGGAACTAAGATCATCTCATTCTTACTCTCTGGGTGGCCAACATATGGTATCAGCAAATACTCACTTCAGACCCATCTCCAGCTGGAATGCCCAGTTACCTGACTGTAGCCTTTAATGTCTTGCAAAAGCCCTTCATCTAGACCTTCACCTAACCCTAAAAATTGTCAACCACTAGTCAGACACCAGTCAACTAATTTCTCTGAGCCCCACTAGTTCAGTTCTCAGAGATCTCCTTGAGCATTTCTCATCCAGCTTGTGGAGAGCAACATCAGTCTGATGTCTAGCTCTCGGAAGGTTGGACCCACCACACATTAACATCCTCTGCCTTTCATATCCTCATTTCTAGCTCTCAGAACTTCCCATCATCCAAGTGCTCTTGACCTTTTCTATAAATACTCCATTTGAATGAATTTTATCATTGCCCGTTTTACACCTAGACTATAATATATTGGCTATCATTGGCAAAATTATGTTGTGCATAAAATTGATAGATATGGGAATTTTAGTCATTGTTCCTGAGCATCCTTGGGGATACTTCTCGAGTGATGAGAGTTTATCTTGAGATGCAGAGGTGTGGAACTGGTCTTTCACAATTCTACCTTCTGCAACATAACTCAACCTCAGGAGGACAGTGTAAATGATTTACAGATTTTCTTTAATAGTATTTCCATGTTGAAGGTATAATAAAAACTGAAACAAAACAAATTTTAAAAATCATAAGCACTCTTTCTCTTTTTAGGAATAAGTTTAAAAATTAATTTTGATTATTTTCTATGTGCACAATCTGTATTGGAGTCAAAATAATGCAAGTTATGTGGAAACAAATATGACATTGAAATAGTTACTTAAAAAATCTCACCATCCGATTTCCGCCTGAGCTAAGACTTAAAAACTATTTCTAGTAAGCAGTGAATAAGACACTTTCAGTAATAACAAAAACTCATACTCATGACCAACTTAGCTATTCAGATTGATTTTGTAAAACCTGACTCAGGTGAGTATTTGAAATAGAATGGGAAACAGATCATTGAACAGGTCACCATGAAGCCTCCCCTTAACTTTTAAGAACCTAGGGGATTTTGTACAATGACTTTCAAACAGGTTATCTTAATTTTGAAAGGTCTAAAATACTTGTAATAATAACTAAAACTTCTGTTTGGCACAAATATCTTCAGGCCAACCTACAAGAAATTTTTACTATAGGAACATTATCATATCCAGTACACTGTTACTATGATTTTTCATACCTTGATACTAAAGGCCAGGTTTGATGTATATACTGTTTATATAAACATATATTTGAATTTTAGTTTACTTTTGCGATCATCTTGCTTTTTTTTTCTGTAATATGAAAATAGGTCCCAAAATGGAACCTGATTCTGAAACAAGTCTGGACTCACTAAAGTTCTATCAAAGAAAAATTGTACTGTACAGAGTTAAACAGTCAAGGAGAACTTTATTCGAGACTGTTGCAATAGGGGAGAGAAATTGAACTTAACTCTTTTAAAACAAGGGACAAGAGAGTGTTTACACCAGGGTAAACACTCGTAGAGAAGTACAGAGGGAAGGGGATGCTGGCCCTGTGTGTTTAGGGCCTCTGTGTTTGCTAAGTGTTGCTCTGGGGAGTTAGGTTCCTATTTTCCCGCAGAGACGGGGAGACAGGGACGCTTTCTTTCTTGAAGATTATGTTTCAAGGCGATGGCTGCTGAAACAGGCATTCTTGGGTAGTAAACCCAACAAGAGGCTGGAGAAAATGTGCATCTCAAATTGGCAGAGGAGGACTTTAAAGTTGGAAGATTTCTAAAGTAAATGCTCTAGAAGAGAAGTCAGGGCCTCAAGTCAGGAAGAAACCTGCCTCCAGTGTAGTCTCCCTGAGGGGAACAGAAATATTAAGCCCATCTTGGTCAGTTCAACTTTTCATTGTGACTCAGAAGCACTTATGGAGGAATGTAAAGATGCACACGATACTGCAGAAGAAAATGACCTAAAATACACTTACAAATAATGAGACAAGGAAGAACAGTGCATAGATCTGTCTCCTTCAGCTTTTATTTGTAGGAGTGTTTTTCGTTATGGGGGTAGTTGGAAAGAACATACTGGAAAAGCGGCTTGTCATATCTGTACTTGGGTTCAAATTCCCTTTTACTTAAAATAATATTTTGAGCTGTGAAAATCATCTTTCCACCTGTCCAAGAGTTCCTTAATACTTACGTTGTAGTAGGATCTATCTGTGCTTGACATGAAAAATATTTTAACATTTATCTCTGCCCTTTCCTACTTAGCATTTGCACACTAATTTCCAGAATTTAAAAAGTGGCATTTCTCCCCATATTTCATGTGAACTTCTATCAGGAAACTGATTTTAAGAATTATAATTGAGCCTGAGTGGCTCAATTGGTTAAGCGTCCGACTCTTAATTTTGATGTCAGGGTCCTGGGATCAAGCCCCATGCCCGGCTCAGTGCTCAGCATAGAGTCTGTTGGAGATTCTCTCTCCCACCCCCTCGCCCCCTCCTCTGCTTGTGGTCTAAATAAATCAACAAACAAACAAATAAAATCTTAAAAAAATTATAATGAAAATACATGAAAAAAAAAAACAGTGCTGAAAAGAGAATGAAATGTGAACTCTGTGTTAATAGCACAATTCTCTCAGCAGGAAAATACTAAATATACATATTGGTTCGGTAAGAACCTGTTTTGTAAAAATGGTTCCTCTCAACACACATGCACAGACATACCGACTTTTGTATAATCCATCTACAATGATATGTTGAGCATTTACACGCCAAAAGGAATTAAGCAACCTTGTGGGACTTAATAAATCACATCATGAGCATGATTAAATACATTGAAAATGGGGTATTCATATATCATTCCAAGATATAAAAACATATTGTAAGGCAGTATACTTTGTATAAACCTTATCTTCATATTTATCTACATGTGTGTGATATTTACAACAAAGTTAAAAGCAGTTTTTCCCTTTAACTTACGTAAATCTTCTAAGAAATCTACATATCATGTAATACAATATGTATTATGTTATCATATATTGTAACAAGAATGTGAAGATGAATACAATTCATGTAAGTTATGGCAATAATTCTCTTTTTTTAAAAGATTTTATTTGTTTATTTGAGAGAGAGAAGAGAGCACAAGCAGGGGGAGCGGCAGGCAGAGGGAGAGGGAGAAGCAGGCTCCCCACTGAGCCAGGAGCCCAATGCGGGACTCGATCCCAGGACCCTGAGATCATGACCTGAGCCAAAGGCAGATGCTTCACCGACTGAGCCACCCAGGAGCCCCTATGGCAGTAATTCTGTCTTAACACCAGACTTCATTTCTACACAGGCTATAATTAAGGCATTAATAATAGGTATTTCTAATTTTCTTTTTTTTAAGATTTATTTATTTATTTGAGATGGAGAGGGAGAAAGCAGAGGGGGGGCAGAGGGAGAGGGAGAAGTAGATTCCCTGCTGAGCAAGGAGCCTGTTGAGGGGCTCCATGTCAAGACCCCTGAGATCATGACCTGAGCCTACGCTCAACAACTGTGCCACCCAGGCTTCTCTTAATTTTCTTTAAAATCTGTTCATGTATTATTGTTGTGTGTGGCAGATATGTTCTAATTGCAGTGTTACAGTGTATCTAGATTCCAGACTTGATTATCCATATTTTTTATTATGTTAGTCACCATACAGTACATCATTAGTTTTTGATGTCATGTTCCATGATTCATTATTTGCGTATAATACCCAGTGCTTATTACAACATATGCCCTCCTTAATACCCATCACCCGGCTACCCCAGCCCCCTTCCCCCCTCCCCTCTGAAACCCTCAGATTGTTTCCATCTCCAAAGGCAAGGGAAACAAAAGCAAAACTGAACTTTTAGGACTTCACCAAGATAAAAAGCTTCTGCACAGCAAAGGAAACAGTCAACAAAGCTAAGAGTCAACCCATGGAATGGGAGAAGATATTTGCAAATGACACTATAGACAAAGGGCTGGTATCCAAGATCTATAAAGAATTTCTCAAACTCAACACCCAAAAATGGGCAGAAGACATGAACAGACACTTCACCAAAGAAGACATACAAATGACCAACAGACACATGAAAAAATGTTGATCATAATTAGCCATCAGGGAAATTCAAATCAAAACCACATTGAGATAGCACCTTACACCAGTTAGAATGGCTTATCCATATTTTCATTTCCTTTCTTTTTTAATCCCTCTTTCTTTCTTCTACTTACTTGCCCTCCCTCCTTTCCTCTCTCCCTCTTTCCTTCCTTCCTTCTCTCCCTCCCTCCCCACTCCCTCCTTCCTCCCGCCCTCTTTTCCTTTATTCCATCCTAAAACACACATTAAGCCAAACTGTACTAGTGTAATACTAGGTGACATGGTGAATAAAAAAACATATTTTAGAACAGTTTTGGGCATCAAAATTGGGCAACCTAGAAGTTACAATGATCTGTGTGTTAATAGCTCCAGGTTTGTTTCTAATAAGGGCATTAAGAATTGTGTTAAAGTGTCTATTTATGGTCTCTCTTCAAGAAAGTGAGGGAGATTTTTATGTTGAAAATATGAGGTAAAGCTTGATGAGGAAAGGGACACTGGTGTGGGTCAAAGTGGTGGATAGAATATTGTTTTGAGATCTTGAGATGAGAAAATGCAGATTATATTTTAAAGATCACATGAAGGTCCTCCAGTTTCATTTAAAAAGTTTGTGAATGGGAATACATGTGAAAGAAATAAAGCTTGAAAAATAAGTTGATGGTGGGTAATCTGAGCGATATATTTTCCTATATCTCTTTTTCCTAGTTCACCAACAAATCTGATATTCTCATTCTGTATTCGATTTTGTGTAGTCCCTATCGTTTCACTTGTTTTCATGGTGACCATTAAGTTCCTGAGAGTCTCCCCTGGCGAATAATGTGTTAAGTGCTAAGAACTTGATATTACCTCCTGGTGATATATCATTTCACCAGAGATATTCCAGAGAAAGAAACTGTCACCACCCAACACAGTAGTCCAAATGACAGGCATTTCAATTTCTAAAGTATAACAATCAGGGAGACTGTTAAATTGCCCTATTCAATAAACTTAAACTGCTTTTACTTAGAAATTGACCACACTTCACAGTTCTAGTTTGATTAGAGCAAAGAGTTTGCTCACACACAGCTTGCAGGTAGTGAGGCTGATTTTATAGAGATTTTAAATATACAGACTTGCTGAGCATCTGAATCTAAATTCAAGTGGACATGAGCCAAACATCTTAAATTAATTAAAATACTCTCAGAACTTAAAAATTATATTAAGCATCTCGATCACATACTGATGATAAAACATTGAGATGCACTTTGCTTAGCCGTACCCTGGCTGGATGAGAAAGCCTTCTAATTTTGCAACAATGCAAGGTTTTTGATAGGCATCTCATTATGTTTTATAAGGAAACAGGAGTAAGAGAAATGACTTAGTTTGCTGTATCATTATTTTTTGTATTAAAAAAGTCAATTTGGGGAACATAAGAGATTATAGAGGTAGAGAAGAGTAATGTATTTATAAAGTGGGTAAGTTCATAGAGAAAAAAAAAAAAACTTACCCTCATTTTTAGCCTGCTGCTATTTCCTCCTCTACACAGTAAGATAACATTTCTGCCTAGTCAAAACTTTTAAGGAAAGAGTGAGATTAGCAACAGATCTGTGAATAATCACTATTATATTAAGGAAGTAAGAACTCCATTCATGCCTCTTCATGTCCTTCTCAGCCACAATACCATCAGGCTGACAACACATCTCATAGTCCTTTGAGTTATGAAAAGCAATTTTTTGTTTAGATTTCTCTCCTTCTCAACACTCACTCTGACTGTCCCCGGTCCTCCCCTTTCCCGTCTCCCTCCCCACCCCGTGTATGTGTGTTTATATATATGTCAGCTGTGACTCCTGAATTCTCATAATGTGTTCTACTTAAAACATGGGATGTTCAGGTATAGGTTTAAGGCTTAGAGAGAAGGAAATTCCTCCTGTTAATATCAGGATTTTCCAATATTGGATGAGTTCTTTAGCTTGAAGGTAAAGATGAGGTTTAAAAATGGAATGAGATGTAATACAACCCATGGGGTCCAGAGATGGTAATGATAGCAATGACGTTCATCCATGTCTCAGATGCGAAGAGGAGACACGAGATGAGAAAAATATGTAGGATTTAAGAGGAGTTGAAATATCCCCACAGCGAATGAGACAGAAGCACTTAGCATGGACAATTCGTTCTGAACATCTGTTACATGGTCTTCTAGTCTTTTGCTGTATTGGAGTCATTGTTCAAGAAAAACATGCTTAGCCTGGGGGTAAGGAACATAAATTATTGTGTAACATGAGTAGTCTTGAGTAGAACCCATCCTCCCACCCCCCTCCCCTCTAGAACCCTGTTTGTTTTTCAGAGTCCATCTTCTCTCATGGTTCGTCCACCCCTCCGATTTCCCCCGCTTCATTCCTCCCCTCCTGCTACCTTCTTCTTCTGAGTAGCACTTTTTACTTACTAGTTCCTGAGCCCTGTGTGTTCCTCCTATAAATAAAGCTATAAAAAAATTTAAATGTGGCTTAGTATGTACCTCTGTCATTCATTTCATGGATTTTCTCTTCATAAAATTACTAGTAGACATAGAGCATTATCTAAACAAACTTCCAAACAAAGTTAGTTGAATAAGCTTACAACTGGGCAGTGTCATGTACATTACCAAAAAGTGGTATTTTTGTAACTATTTTGTAAATATTACCTTGGGAATATATAAATATGGATATGCCCGAGTTGCCATGAGTCTGGTGAGAGGATACAGAAGTTATCACATGGCATAACCACGTCCCAAGAATGAACAGCGTGAGCTACCGTCTCAAACGCTGTCAGACCCTCCCGCCCCGTCACTCACTACCTAATATGATTGCTTTGGTGCTGTCACACACATCCGTGCAAACAAGCTTCTGTTTCCTGTCCTCTACAACAAGTATCCTCAAAACAGGACACCTGAGCTTTGTATTTAAACCACAACTTCATGCAATGGAACTGACTTTCCTTTCTGGGACTCAAGTTCATAATTCCAGGATGAAGCCCTCTGATTGCTAACCCTGTGCCAGATGGCCAGAGGATTCCTTGAATATCGGACAATGCAAACACATGGGAGAAAAGCATTCCTCACTGTTAAACTTATCCTGTTGTTAAACTCCGCATTCCAAACAGAAAAGGCTGTTCACGCATGTAAATTTGTTTCTAATGATGCATGTGAGTGGGTGTGTGCACATGTTCGTTTTTCTAAAAAATCAAATATGTTTCCCTATATTGGCTCTCTGTTATACACATGCACTTGCACGCACACGTGCACACACATACACACACACATGCCCTCTGATGCACATAAGCAGGAATTTATCTGCGGTCCAAACCTGGAGTAAACTTACTGTCTCACAGAGAGGATGAGGTTTAGTAACTGTCTCCTGATGCAGATGGAGCTTATGGTGAGGGCCAATTCTAACAGAAACCTGGTGGACACAAGATACACCTCGCTGCACCAAGTAAGAATTCTTAGGATGGCTTTGACACGTATCACGATTTGAGAAGCTCTTTTTATTGTTTTGTACTGACCACAATTTTGCTTTTTGAGAAGGCTGATGATGTATTGGGTTCTGTAGCCACCACAGCAACAATAAGAAAACAAGAAGAAATGATGCATGTGCTTAATTGTATTCACGTATCTACATCGCACTTGTTCTTCTGGTAACTTTTTTTTTTTTTAAAGATTTTATTTATTTATTTGCGAGAGAGAGAATGAGATAGAGAGAGCATGAGAGGGGGGAGGGTCAGAGGGCGAAGCAGGCTCCCCGCTGAGCAGGGAGCCCGATGCGGGACTCGATCCCGGGACTCCAGGATCATGACCTGAGCTGAAGGCAGTGGCTCAACCAACTGAGCCACCCAGGCGCCCGTTCTTCTGGTAACTTTTTAAAATGTACAAAATATCACATAATAACATAAATGAGAATTGAGGTAGAAAGAAAAAAATAAAGATGGGATGAGATGGAGTAAAACTTGAGGCTCAGAAAATGCATATTATGATAATATTATTCACCTATTAGTGATGAGATATGCTTCTAATTCTAAGCTTTCTGATAACCAGTAAAAAATATTTCCAGGGGCACCTGGGTGGCTCAGATGGTTAAGCGTCTGCCTTCAGCTCAGATCATGATCCCAGGGTCCTGGGATCGAGTCCCACGTCAGGCTTCCCTGCTCAGTGGAGAGTCTGCTTCTCCCTCTCCCTCTACTGCTCCCCCTACTTGTGCTCTTTCTTTCTCTCTGTCAAGTAAATAAATAAAATCTTAAAAAAAAAAGAATTTTAAAAATAAATATTTCCAGCCACAAATGTGTTTATTTTAAAATATATGTTTAAAATAAATCCATTACTTAAGAAAACTATAATTCCTAATGGATCATAGAAGAATTAGCCCAGGAGGATGCACAAAACCTGCTAGAGGGAACAGGAACATAAGAGTATGTTGTCTGTGGTGTGTTATATGGTCTGTAGGTGGTTGTGTCTTCCTGGAGATGGAGGTCCAGGTAGAGAGCCCAAGACCAAGGTGCTAAGTTGGGAGTGTGCTTCATGGATTGGAGAAATAACTTGTAGGCTAGTGACTGAAAGGACAAAATTAAACCAGGCATTTTAAAACAATAGAAGGCTTTGGCTTTTATTTTCAGGGACGTTGGGAACCATTAGGGAGTTTTAAGCTGACTTATGTTTTATGTTGTGTTGAGGATGGACTGAAACAGGATAAGGTCTAAAACAGAAAGATTAGCTAGGAATTTATTGCAATACTCTAGGCAAGAGATAATATTGACATAGACCAAATTGGTAACAATAAAGGGAATAAAAAAATCAAATCTGGATATATATTTTATATATAAGAGTATTTTTTCTCACAAACCGGATGTGAGGCATGAGGGACATTGAGTCAACAATGACTAATAACCATTCTAGTTGGAAACATTGGAAAGAAGGAATCTCCTGTGACTGTTGTAATAAAGACAAGAGGAGTAAGCATAGAAATGTATAGAAGGATCCAGAGCTCATTTTGATCAGATCTCTGTTGGATTTGCTTAGTAGTCATCTGAGTGGAGATGTGGACGAAGCTGTGAGGATGTGTATCCTTGGTCCCAAAGTGACGCTTGGACTGGGTGGAGATTTAAATTTGGGAGTCATGAATCAAGGGTGTAGATGGCATGGGATGATACCATCAGAAAGAAAGAAGATACATAAAGAAAAGAGGATAGGGGCGCCTGGGTGGTTCAGTCATTAAGCGTCTGCCTTCGGCTCAGGTCATAATCCCAGGGTCCTGGGATCGAGCCCCACATCGGGCTCCTTGCTCCGCGGGAAGCCTGCTTCTCCCTCTCCCACTCCCCCTGCTCTTATTCCCTCTCTCACTGTGTCTCTCTCTGTCAAATAAATAAAATCTTTAAAAAGAAAAAAGAAAAGAGGATAAAGGAGTAGGGAAGACTGAGAGGGGGTGAACAGTGATGTAGAAGTGAGTCTGAAGAGTGTGGTGTTCTAAAAGGTAGCGGAATGGGTGATATGGAGGAGAACGTGATTGTGAGAAATACCGCTGGTAAATGAAATTGAAGGTTGAGGACTGACTACAGAATTTAACAACAAGGAGGCCGTTGTATCCTAGACAAGAGCTATTTTGGGGGGACATTAGGATAAAGCCCAACTGGAATATATTCAAAAGAATGTAAGGTTGTGGAAGAGAGAATGGGAGCTCTTCTTTGGAGGAATTATTCTGTGAAGTGAGAATTTCCCAGTTACTAACACAACCATCTCATATAATGGGCATTCCATTTTGAGTGTGCTTTCATTAGATTAATGCCATTTTCATCAGCTATGAGAGCAAGTGACTTTTACGGGGCCCCATGGTCATGCCCTAGAGGGATTTGCCAGGGGCTGAGAAGAAGGATTTCCTAAGGTGAAGTGGATCCCCCACATGGTCAGCAAGCAGATTCCATCCAAAAGAGGGTCCACCTAACTTATTCTCTAGAAAGATGAGCCCATTGTCCTACTCAGGAGCAGGTCCTGAACTCAGCCAAATGGGAATCCTCAATGTCATTCCCTAGAGAACATTGAGACTGTTTTTGTGGTAGGCTAGGAGTTTTCTCCTAATTACAAAAAAAAAAAAAAAAAGTGGATGGGGCATCTGGGTGGCCCAGTCGGTTGAGTGTTTGCCTTTGGCTCAGGTCATGATCCCAGGGTCCTGGGATCGAGCCCCATGTCGGGCTCCCTGCTCCGCGGGAAGCCTGCTTCTCCCTCTCCCACTCCCCCTGCTTGTGTTCCCTCTCACTATCTCTCTCTCTCTCTGTGTCAAATAAATAAATAAAATCTTTAAAAAAAAAGATAAGTGGACTGTTAAATGGAATATTGTACATTCTTATAGAAGAACCTAATGAGTTTGTTTTTAAATTTATGGCATGTTAGAGAAAATTGTTGTAGGATTATATAATCTTACAAGTACTGTCAGTAGGATCTAAACTTGTGAGTATAGCTTTTTTTTTGCTCACAAAAGAGTCTTGTTCTTTATAGAATCTAATAAATATGTTTTTCTTAAGCTGGGTTTAAAAAGGCATTTGTAGCTCTCCATGGGAAGAAAGAGGTGAAAGTAAAACACATATAATGCAAATTAGAGAAATCAGAGATGATTTTACACTGACACATACAACAAACTACAACTAATGTCAGATACCCCAGCTTTGTCATGCCTCATCCTATATGGTCCTTACTGTCGTAAGCCTATTGCTCAAATTTTATTTCACAAATTCCTTCTTATTTCTACCTGAATCTGTGTCCCATAATTAACTGCTCTTAGATTCTTTCAGCAAGATGCATTGAGGAGAGATGGCCTTGCTGTGTGGTAGACGAGTGTGTGGACATAGATGTTTGCCCTTCACACCCAGTCTCCACCTGCATGGTGTGATGTTGATGTGAGTTACATCTGAAGGCTCTTGAGCCCTCTGGATTTCTGGTGGCTGCCACCAATGGGCAAGAGATGGAGGAAGAGGGAAGAGTAAGAACCAGCTATATGTCCCCTTGCTTCCTCCCCAGACTGGGTGCCTTCTTCTCTCAGTGTGGCCCTTACATTCTCCTTGTGGTATCTGTTTTGTTTTGTTTTAGTATCTGGCGACTTTTTTCTTTGCATATCTCTTGTTTTTTCAGTGCATGACATCACCCCTTGTAGTTTCCCTGTACCTGCCCACACCTCTGTCAAGTAGTCCTTTGCTAATTCCACATAAGATTAGCCTAATTTGAGGGTAATATCTTCTTCCTGCCAGTACACAACTAATACAGTAATTGGTGCTTGAATTATCCCCAAGAGAAAAGAAACTTGAAATGAGATTCTTGGATTGCACTGTGCATGTATTTGAGAAGTCAGGGCTAATCTCCATCCCTGGGGTTGGGAGCTCCAAACAGCATATGGCTCATCCATGCCAAGGATGGCATAGGAATTATTCAGATTAGCACCTGTAGTAGCCTGAGATGACAAGCAGGTGCAGAGTTTTGGGCAATCAAGTGGCTGAAGCATTTAATTACTATGGCAACAGTAGTAATTATAATTACATTTGGTTTCTCTGGACAACTCTAAAATATATACATAGGGAAAATGTGAAATTAACAGCCATGAAATACCATAAGAATACATGTGGAGAACCAGAATGTCTTCATGGCAGCTTTGAAGGAGCCTTGCATCTTTTTGTAACTGTATATATTTCAGAGACACGGGGCAACTTAAATTCTCAATGCATTCAGGTGTCTTATGCCAACAAAATGGCACTGAATTCCCGGGAATAAGAGAGACGTGGAGATTTGAGGTGGGAAAATGGCAAGGCTGAGAACATTGAACCTCTGAATTCCTCGGGCCCTTTTGGCCAGTGAAGTTAAACCCTTGCCCTCTCCCTAGACCCCAGGGAATCAGCCCTCCCCTTCTTAACAGCCTTACACTGGCTATTCCTTTTTTTTTTTTAAGATTTTATTTATTTATTTGACAGAGAGAGACACAGCGAGAGAGGGAATACAAGCAGGAGGAGTGGGAGAGGGAGAAGCAGGCTTCCCGCAGAGCAGGGAGCCCAATGCAGGGCTGGATCCCAGGGCCCCGGGATCATGACCTGAGCTGAAGGCAGACGTTTAACGACTGAGCCACCCAGGCACCCCTACACTGGCTGTTCTCAGACAGTTTCTTCACAAGTGGGTGATAATTCTTCTCAGGACCCACATCTACCCATCCCTCATTGCCTCTAGGCCCATAGGAAATGTTAGTTTCAGACAGCCGAAACAGAAATAAGACCAGCCCCAACGCAAGGTAGCCTGCACACCAAAACAGGTGCAGGACATTATCAAGCCCTGTTTGCAGGGAGCCAGAGAGCATGTATGGGAGTAAACTCTAAAGGTGTTAGAGGATGGAAAAGGAGATCTAAAACTTGCTGGGGCGGATTTCTTTTTAGGAGTGCACTCACCCTCGATTCAGGGTGTCGTGTGTTATCTAGCATGCTGACAAGTGGTGGTGTTAAGAGTCTGCTAGATTGGATACTAGAAGCCAGGTCTCAAAGGTAGCTTATGCTCAATGAGGTCAAAATGTCGAAGCTTCCCCATGAGGTTATGAAACAGAGGTTCTCAATCATTACAGGCATCAGAATGACATGGGTGATTCTTTTTTTTTTTTTTTAAAGATTTTATTTGTTTATTTGACAGAGAGACACAGTGAGAGAGGGAACACAAGCAGGGGGAGTGGGAGAGGGAGAAGCAGGCTTCCCACGGAGCAGGGAGCCTGACGTGGGGCTCGATCCCAGGACCCTGAGATCATGACCTGAGCCAAAGGCAGATGCTTAATGACTGAGCCACCCAGGCGCCCCAACATGGGTGATTCTTAAGACAGATTCCTGAGTCCTGTTGTTCAGATTTATAATATGCTAGTCTGGGGTAAAGGCACAAGCATATGTTTCTAAAAAGTTGCCACAGGAAGTGAATTGTCTGCAGACCACACTCAGCCATTGTGATCCACCTTCATTATTCAAAGTGGGATATGCACGCAAGCAGCATCAGCATCAACAAGAATATATCTACTATAAATACTAAACACATCTGTTAAATCAGAATTGATCATTCTAACAAGATCTCTAGAAGATTCCTTTTAAAATTGAGAACCACTACTTTAGAGAAGGAGTAAAGGCTTGGGGTGGTGGAAAAGGGAAATGGACTTATTTTTATGTATGACCTGATAAGATACCCTTTATTCATACCCTTCAAGGGTCCCCAGAGGATATACACTGCAACAAATGCGTTAGCAAAGGGAGCGCCCAGCTTCCTTGGAGAGCTCTGTGTAGAGCTGTAGATTAGGGATGGCAGTAGAGGTTCTGTTGTCGGATGTGGTTTTCTGATCTCAGTAGGAACAAGGACATGACTCTGTGCAAAGTGACCACAGTGACAGGAATCGGATTATACAGAGGCTCAACCACTGGTCTTGCGAAGGCTGACCTGATTCCCTCTATCACTAAATGTTCAACATGCCAGCAACAGAGACCCCATCTGAGTCAGTAATATGGTGTCATTCCTCAGGGGAGCTAGCTGGATGTCCAGGGACATGGACCCTCCTTTATCATGGAGGAGACAATACATTGCTCAGTATGGATTTTGTGTTACCTGCCTATGGTGCTTCTACCTGAATCACCGTCCATATGCACACACTATGCCTTTTCCAACGTCTTTACCATTTTGTGGTGGCAATACAGCCTTATTCCTTTCAGAGGATTTATTTTAAAGCAAAGGAGCATAGCAAGGAGCTCACATCCACAGAATAATTCAGTTGTGTTACCACCATGTTCCCTCACGCAGAAGTGGCTGGCTAGACAGAATGGGGGAGACACTGCTGAATTCTTAGATTCAGGCTGGCTCGGAGATGCTATTCTGTGCGGTTGCATTGTTCTCCTCTGGTGTATGGTTATGCGTTAAAGGAGAGGTCAGCACATTTTTGCTTTCTGCCCTGAGACCTTGGGCTGGATGGAATATGAGTTTCAATGACCAGAGGATGGAATGTGTCCATCAGGAAACCCAGCCATGGTTCAGCTGAATTGGAAGCTCAGGTTGTCCCTGGCTATTTGTGAACTCATGCTGGTGAACCTCTTGTCAGAGCAAGTGTGTTCTGTATCAGCTGGGGATAATTAGTCTCGATGCCCTTGTCACAAGTGAGGCAAATGGACCAGGTATAAACCCAGGAGATTTACCAAAAGGCCCCATAGTTCTCCCTTGCCCCAAAGCCCTGGCAATGAAAAGCTGTGGCAGGCCACAAAAACAGGACCACCAAGGACACAGGTCCTGCATGAATGGAGCTTTGTGTCATCATACCAGATAAACCCCATTCAGCAGAGGTGCTTGCAGAGAGTAAGGAGAGGATGGAGTGAGTGTTAGAACATGGCGGCTATGGCCAACAACTTAGTTCTCCTGGCCGGTTCCTCAAGGGGGATTCTGGCAGCTGTGTTTCCCTTACTTTAACCTCTCCTTGCCCCTTGTTGGTGGTGCCATTTTATATGGCGACCACATGTAGCGACTAATCTACAGAGAGTGAGTGTAATGATATGGTAGCTGATGGGATTTCCTATTTCCTCTTAAGGAGAACCCACATGGCTCTTCCCCAATTTGTTCTCCCTTTGTCTGCACCCTGTTCTGTGCTCTGAGGCCGCAGAGGAGGGTCTATGCAGTGCGCAGAGGCTGGGCTGCCCACTGGTCCTCATGACTCTGCAGTGTAGTGCACACGGAATTGCTGAATCAGCTGTTTGGAACTTTGGCAATGATCTGTGAGCGCAAAGTGTGTGACTGGGGACGAGTTAGTGAAGGGAGGACACACCAGTGGGTTGTTCCTGCGCTAGTCTTGTGCAGCACAGCAGTGTTACCATTTGCAATAATGAGAGGTTAATTTGCCAGCCGTAATCTGGAATAATCCAAAATTCATAGAAAATACATTTTGTATAATGAAGTTTATAATCATTAATCATTTAAATGATAAAATGATTAAATATTATTGATTAAATATTATTTAAATGATTATATAAAGCCTTTCTTAATATATTAATAATTAATAATATATTAACATTATTAGCTAAATTTAAGAAATGAAATGTATTGTTGGTAGCCTCAATAAATTGATTTACTGGACTTCTTTGTCATGAAAAGACACTTCTCTGAATAGGACTGTGATAGTTAACCAAATGATGGTGATGAAAATGATCCTGAGGCAATGAAGACCAAAAGAGTTCATATCAGTTTTTCGAAGAAGGATGACCACACGTATATCCCATCTATAAGTTTTACAAACAACAGTGGAGGGATTAGGAAACCCTTATAGTCTATTGAGCTGGGTTGTGACAGAAAGCAATAGTTCAGGAATATACAATAATTCTTTGATAACTAAATAATATAATTTGGGTAAGCATAGCACTTTAAAAATTTTAATTTCAAAAAGTTTGGTTGATTAGCTTTGATAGAACAAGCCATCCATTATCAGCTTTATTTCTGTTTCATTTTACCATTTCCTTGAAGGCATTACTTCCTGGAAAATTGACAGAAATACAAAGAAAAAGGTTTCAAAGCTTTTTGGTTTTAGTTTATGCAAGCTTCCAAATCCTGGGTGATGCACGAGATGCCTACAAAGAAATCCACGTCCCGGCATAACCAGCTCAGCTTCACACGTGTATCAGCCCGTGTCCCCACAGGACACTCAGGTTGATCAAGATCTTCTCCCAAGTGACCTGCCCGCAAAGCCCGCCTGACATGGATTCTGACTCCTGCCCCCATATACGTCTCCCTCTGGTCCTAGTCAGAGGCGCTGATCCTCTCTTCTCCTAGGTTTACTCTCCTTCCAACCATATCTTTGGTTTAGACTCTCTGAATCTAGCATTATTTACTTTCTTCTTAGGTACTTACTTAACCAACTTTCAAAGTGTTTTGTTTTGGGTTAAGAAGCTTCTTTTATTCATTTTATTTTTAAAAACATCAGTTTCCACAGTACATTCAGGGCTATCAGTTACTGCCACTTGGATGAGTGAACTGCTTACCGAGGAAAACATAAGATAAGTTTTGGGGTTCACCGTCGTACGGTCTCTTTGACCACAGGTAAGCAGGTCAACTCTTGGCAGGAGTGACAAGTCTGGCCAGACATGTGGCTTCATAAGAAACATAATAGTCCTCTTTGGGGCGCCTGGGTGGCTCAGTCGGTTAAGCATCTGCCATTGGCTCAGGTCATGATCCCAGGGTCCTGGGATCGAGTCCCGCATCAGGCTCCCTGCTCAGCGGGGAGTCTGCTTCTCCCTCTGCCTGCCACTCCCCCTGCTTGTGCACTCTCTGTCAAGTAAATAAATAAAATCTTAAAAGAAAAGAAAAGAAAAGAAACATATAGTCCACTACTTGGTAAGGGGCACCATTTTCCTTGACTGCTGGAGGACTAATGTGTGGTAAATTCACCCACCAAGCCCCCAGACATTACTTGGCAAGAAGTTCCTGAATTTGCCAGGGTTTTTAGTCACACCTGCTGGCAAGCTTCTGATAGCATCATAATAGAGCCACAGAGACAGAAACTGTTGATTTGTCAACCAACAGACACTATTTACACAGTGGAAACTTCAGACATAAAAAAAAAGTTTTCTCTAACACTTTATAAACATTGATACTACAAGAAAGGAGCCTATCGTTTAAATTATACATTTTCACAGTGGTACCTTAGATTGGCTCAGACCCCTGCTTCGTTAGCTTTTTTATTTTTACTGCAAGTGTGGCCCACTGACTTCAGACACTTTTTAGAGAACCACGGACCAGTCTGTTTAACACAGGCCCTTGGGGGTCACACAGCTTCCCAGAGACCACGTCATCTCTGCAGGGATTTTGATGCAGGGCAGAGGAGAGCAGCCCTGCAGAGAGGAGGTTTCTTTTCCTAAAGCAATGCAGGTCAGGGTAAGAAGGAGGGAGAGATGGGGAGCATGGCAGGAGCACCTCTGCCCCAGTAAGCAAGGGTTTGCACTCACTTTCAGATGTAAGTAAGCGTCTGCGTTTCAGCAAGCTAACAGCTAAGACACCACTCTGGAAGCTGGCTTCAATCCTACTAAGCCTCTCAGTACTCACGAAGGAAACATCCACTGTCAGATCCTGGGAAGCCCTCTCCCAACACGTCACCCAAGCCCCAGGGTCTGTGAACAGGTGTGACAGTGAGCAGAGCCTTACCCCTCCACCTCCCTCCCCACCCCGCCCCGCCAGCGCACCACATAGACAAGAACTTGCACGCACTACCAGATCCCAGGGAGCCACATGTGGATCTGGCCAGCTTTCTTCCAAAAAAGACTTGCTAGCCTGAGCTGCCCTGAGAAGCTTCTTTCAAATCTAGCTTTCTACAGTCCTTATATGGTACAGTGCAAGGATCCTGACAAATCCTGGTAAGCTTACTAATATGTGAGGTAAAGCAGTTTTAAATGGATACTTTTTTTTTTAAAGATTTTATTTATTTATTTGACAGAGAGAGAGAGATAGGGAGAGCAGGAACACAAGAAGGGGGAGTGGGAGAGGGAGAAGCAGGCTCCCCCCAAGGAGGGTGCCTGATGCGGGGCTCGATCCCTGGACCCCGGAATCATGACCCGAGCCTAAGGCAGATGCTTAAGGACTGAACCACCCAGGCGCCCAGAATGAATTCTTTTACCTTTGATATTTAACAACCTGAAAGTTGTTTCGTTTTGTTTTTAGTAGAAGGGTCACTTTTCTAGGCAGGGAAGACTATTAGTAGTTTCTTGGGTATTAATTAATATTAGGTTATTAATAAAAAATAGGTTATTTGCATATTCAGATGCAAAATAATAGTTTTCTTGTAGTCTTAATTAAGCTTGTACAACTTTTAATTTTGTTTAAGTGCTAGTAAACAAATACAGAAAGTAGACACTGACTTTCAAGTGGATCTCTGGTTAACATCGGATCAAATTCAACTAACGTCCTCTCCCTTAAATAAAAAGTTGCCAAGATAACACAGATTTTGGAAATGCACTTTTCAGGGTTTTAAAATAGCTTCTTCAATGCATAAAATACTTTTCTCTGAATTTCATCCTAGAAACTAAGCAGTTAAAATAACCTTTTAAAAATATCTGAAAGAGGTTTATTTAGTTTAATTTGATTTATTTATTTGATTTTTTAAAAATGGAAATTATATTATTGAAAAGGGATAAGACTTAGAAAGTTTATTCCATTAGTAGTTATAAAGCCTGTTAAATTTGCTTAGCTTGATCAGCTTCTCATATGATGAGCCTCTCTTCCTATACCTGTTACAGATTTTTTAAATGTTATTTAGTACAATGTTGAGGAAAGTACTATAAGAAGCAGTTTTTTCTAGAAAACTTTTAACATTTGGGTGCACTTGTGGCTCTTGAATAATGAAGCTGAAGCTTATTTACTTTTTATTGCAGGACATTATGACCAAAAAAAAGACAGAATTTACTGCCTCCTTTTATATAAAAAAGCAAATTATTCTTGATCACATAATGTACTAAATATGTCCTCCAATTAATTGCTTGCTTCCAGGGGCAAATTACCAACTGAAGCAAAATATTTTTCTGTGATGTCTTTCTAATTGACATTTATTATGGTTGTAAGATCCTCATGTTTTATTCTTTACTCCAATTTCTCATTAAAGAAGCTCAACTTGTTTACAGCATATTTTTTTGAAAGATTTTGGAGGTGAGGAAACAGATGTAACTTTAAAGTTATGACCCTCAGGATCCCCCCAGAGGTACTAGAAAACCATGTTGCTATTTTACAAACTCATCTATGTGGTAAAATATTTTAAATATTTATTGTGAGATAAATCTGAATTTAGAAATTGGAGAACACTATGACAGGACCTATCTTGCTATCTAGAATACAAATCCATTTTGGGGCACCTGGGTGGCTCAGTCGTTAAGTGTCTGCCTTTGGTTCAGGTCATGATCCCAGGGTCCTGGGATCGAGCCCCACATCGAGCCTCACATCGGGCTCCCTGCTCCGCAGGAAGCCTGCTTCTCCCTCTCCCACTCCCCCTGCTTGTGTTCCCTCTCTCGCTGTCTCTCTCTCTGTCAAATAAATAAATAAAATCTTAAAAAATAGAATACAAATCCATTTCAAAACAACCAGAAACTCAGAAAATACAGAAAAATAAGTTGTTGGTAGGTAGATCCATTGTTTCATTATGACCATTAATTCTATCCTCCTTTTTTTTTTTTTACCATCTCCTTTCTCTTATATAACTCTTCCTGCAATCCCTATTAAATGAGGTTCTTTTGCTTAATTTTTTTTTTAACATGGGGGGTGTCTACCTGGAAGCTGCTTGGGTCTTAAATAAAATTTAAAATCAAAACCATATTTGACCTTAAATTCAAGTTATAAATTGGATCATTCCTGTAATAAATATAGGAAACTAGTAAAAAAAAGAGAAAATCCCTTAATTTGTTTTTTGATTAATGTTCTTTTAATTTGTAAGTTTAACAAACTTAATTCCTTTACACCATTAATTGTCTATGTCATTTTCTAAAAGATTTTTTTTATTTAT
>NC_138374.1:74206594-74215378 GCF_054177405.1 Leptonychotes weddellii | reverse complement strand
GTGGGAGAGGGAGAAGCAAACTCCCCACTGAGCAGGGAGCCTGATGCAGGACTCGATCCCAGGACCCTGAGATTATGACCTGAGTGGCTCAGTTGGTTCAGAGTCTGCCTTCGGCTCAGGTCATGATCTCAGGGTCCTGGGATTGAGCCCCACATCAGGCTCCCTGCTCAGCAGGGAGTCTGCTCCCTCTCCCACTCCCCCTGCCTGTGTGCAGCCATCAAAAGGAATGAAATCTTGCCATTTGCAACAACGTGGATGGAACTGGAGGGTATTATGTTGAGCAAAATATGTCAATCACAGAAAGACATGTATCATATGATCTCACTGATATGAGGAATTCTTAATCTCAGGAAACAACTGAGGGTTGCTGGAGTGGTGAGGGGTGGGAGGGATGGCGTGGCTGGGTGATAGACACTGGGGAGGATATGTGCTATGGTGAGTGCTGTGAATTGTGTAAGACTGATGAATCACAGACCTGTACCCCTGAAACAAATAATACATTTTATGTTAAAAAAAAGAAGATAGCAGGAAGGGAAAAATGAAGGGGGGGAAGCGGAGGGGGAGACGAAGCATGAGAGACTATGGCCTCTGAGAAACAAACTGAGGGTTCTAGGAGGGGGGGGATGGGTTAGCCTGGTGATGGGTATTAAAGACGGCACATATTGAATGGAGCACTGGGTGTTATACACAAACAATGAATCATGGAACACTACATCAAAAACTGATGATGTAATGCATGGTGATTAACATAACATAATAAAATTAAAAAAAATTGAACGCCTGTAAACATTTTATTTATTTTTTTTAAGATTTTATTTATTTATTTGAGAGAGAGAGAATGAGAGAGAGCACATGAGAAGGGGGAGGGTCAGAGGGAGAAGCAGACTCCCTGCTGAGCAGGGAGCCCGATGAGGACTCGATCCCAGGACTCCAGGATCATGACCTGAGCTGAAGGCAGTCGCTTAACCAACTGAGCCACCCAGGTGCCCTCCTATAAACATTTAAATTATATTTACAAATTTGGATAAACTCTTCAAACATCTGAAGGAGTAGAAAACATCCCCAACAGTTTTTCCTAGATGATGTAATTCTTCCATCTGATCAATCACACTGATAAATGTGCTGAATTGAATTTTTTAAAACATCGAAGTCCTGTTTATTTCAAATCACATATCTAATAATAGTGCAAATTTCCTACAGCGCCAATGTCACTAAAGAAAGCAAATTCCCATCTTCATGCGAAGTTTTGTTAGAGAAAAAGTAAAAAGAAAAAAAAAATGGGATCCTTATCTGGCTGGAGATTTGATTTATTGTTGGTGTCAGAGAACAATCCGGGATTCAGGGTTTCTAAGTGATTCTCATGGAGCCCAGGTTAAGAGGTTGAGCCTCTTCAAGAGCTTCTTAGCTTTCGTCTTTTTAAATCATTCAATCTCTCATACACATCTTAAAACAGTATCTTCAATGATTTTTGTTTCTATAATTTCAACCAAATAGGTCATTTTTGTGTGCACGGCAGCTGCTTGACTAGACTCCACAGTGTTTCCCATGGTGGGCAAAACCGGAGACCTGGCTCATGTTTAAACTACCTTTTCATAACTGTTATACTGAAAAATCGTATGGTTTCTTTCGTCACTTCAACTGCATCAGTTGGATGGTCTGAAAATAATAAACTCTTGCAGAATTCCGAGAGTATGAACCTTTATCATTCAACCTGTAGGTTGAATACATTGTAATTCACTTAGTCTATGTTTTATCATTTAGCCCAGCTGATAAGGTAAGGGGATGGTGAGCATTTTGACCTGACCAGTAGGAACCCCCTTGCTTATTATCTTGCTCTCTTTTATTTTTACCAGGAAGAAATGGCTTTCGCCCCATGACACATGCTCAGTGATAACTGTGGTCCCTTTCTCCCTCTTTTATTTTGTGTTTTGCATCTGCATGGTCTTCCCCTTTTTCCTGTGGGCTTTTGTGTATATTCTATACTGCTTTTATCTCAGTTGTAAAAAAAAAAAAAAGTTTTATTTTAAAACATCGTGGCTAATTTTCCAATTAAATGAAGCAGAATGAATAACCCCTTTCTATGCTTCAATCTATGTAAACTCCCAGTGGAAATGGGATGAAAAGTATGATTCATTGAGTAACAATGTGACTCTGTGTACATACATTATTTATCCCTCATGATATAATGTATATTAATTATTGTATATTAATAATGCATATTGCTGATTACAATAGTCTAGGGAACTAGCCTAAGATCACTGTGTTAGTGAGCCCAAGCTTTTGAACATAAATTTTTTGGCTTTCGAGCTGTATTACTTATCTGTTGCTACATAACAATAGTAAAACCAACAGTGTTTTACAACAACACACCTTTGTTATTATTTCACAGTTTCCCTGGGCCAGGGATCCAGGCACAGTGTAACCTGGTCCTCTGCTTCCAGCCACACAGCCCTGAGGTCCAATATTGTCATGACTACGGTCTCACTGAGATGCAACTCGGGGAGCATCTGCTTCTAGGCTCACTCAGGCTGCTGGCAAAATCCACTTCCTTGTGGCTGTGGGACTAAAGTCTTCTGTGTCTGTTTGGCTCTCACCTGGGCCACCCTCTGCCTCTAAATGCCGCTATAGTTCCTTGTCAAGTGGCCCTCACAAAATGGCTCATTGCTTTGTCAAAATTAGCAAAGGAAAGAGACTGAGCCTCAACAAGATAGTCATTGGAATCTCATGTAATGCAACCACATAATGTACATGTAAATGTAACTTCCCATCACCTTTGCCATATTCTTTTGGTTAGAAGCAAGTCAAGGGCACCTTAAGAGTCTGTCCACCATGGAGCCTTTCCAGTTTCTGGAGAGCTCAGGGTCCATCCTCTGTGTTCAGGATTCTTCCCTTTGCCACACTGGAAAGGAGGTACCATGGTTGTTCCAAGGGACTCTGAGTTAGTGTGTTCACTTCTTAAACTAATACTCCCAGTCTGAGCTGAAGATTTATTGGGCTATCCTTAATGCCAACTATCTATTCTCTTCTATGGGTGGTAAGCTATAAGATCAAAGACTATACCATATGTATATGCATATTTGTATATCTACACCTATCTATAATCTGAGAAAATTAATTCTAGGGTCAGGTCATTGATAATTACATTGTACTATTCTCTCTATATCTTCTTTTTTAAAGATGGATTTATTTATTTGAGAGAGAGTGAGAGAGAGAAGTGGGGAGGGCCAGAGGGAGAGAATCTCAGGCAGACTCCTTGCTGAGCTGAGCATGGAGCCCAACATACAGCTCCATCCCAGAACCCATGAGATCATGGCCTGAGCTGAAACCAAGAGTCAGAAGCTCAACTGACTGAGCCATCCAGGAGCCCCAGTTTCTCCCTATATCTTACTTTAGAGTTGTTTCCATTTTAACCCTTTAAATTTTGTCAAGAAAATGATAGAGTACAGAACTCCAAATAATGAATCTACAGTATTTTTTGTGGCTTTTCCATGATCTCAAAACAAAACTAACAAGGTTTTCATCATTTCATATTTTCTTTTACAAATTTGTATATTTCCAGTGTGATAGCAAGGCATAGAGAAAGGAGATATACATTGTGAAGTAATAAACCTGGGGTTTGGTCTTGGAAATGTGTTTATTAGCTACCCCACCTTGGCCAGGGCATTTCGGTGCTTGAGATAGGGAGATGTGGAGATACCAGAGGATCAGCTTCATTTTCCTCATGGATGCATTAGGAAGAAAGGGCAGGCTCTCTTATAGTTCTAAAATTCTATGGTTCTATTTTGAGTTGGATAAGTGACATATAAACAAAAACACGACTTCTACACAAAATTGAATAATACATTTACTTAATACTTTACTCGCAACAGAATACACACATTAACAGTTGTCTAAATGGCAAGGCATTTATATCAGTTTCTAAGAAAAAAGTTAAGGGTAGAAGGGGGGAAAAAAAAACCCTCTTATTTCTAAAGTTTTTCTACATCTGTGCCATGCTTGACAGATCACCTATCAAACACTGAATACCGTGAAGTAAAAATCACAAGTAAGTAAAAAGTATTGTTACTCAGAGTAAGTGAAGTGCACTCCAACAAAGCTACCCATTTTGCAATACTTTGTTCTCTCGATGTAAATAAAGTATACTTTGTAAAGACCAGTGTCACTTTGCAAAGCAGTATACTTGTAATTTCTGCACATTTTTGTCTCACCACTGTTGACTTGATTGGGGTCATTTTCCAACTTCAGCAGATGTTGCACATGGTTAATACATCCTTAATATGCAAACACAGCCCAATCAAAATTTACATTTTTTATGAAATTGTTGAACACACATGTATTTCTTTCCCTGTAGGAGTTTACCGAGTAGTGATCTAGCTACAATAAAAACATAGGCTTAGCTAGAATGTATCATTTATATAACTGTAGACCAAGAAGTGTGAAAAATCAAAGTGGAGAGACTACTTCCAGGCTTCCCTGGAAAGTTTCAACAAAGAATAAGATTTGAGCATGAGAAGAGTTTTGCTTAGCCTGTTAATCTTGGAATCCAGATTTCACCCAATAGCAACTATATCATGGTCATACTTACTGGTTAACCTCACTGAAAAACTACAGATAACTTTATTTTCACTTTTTTATTTTCAAATTTATTTTAGTCAAATCATGTGCATTTGGGAGCTTTTTTTATGTTTTCATTTGCAGGGAGTAACATGCAATAGATTCTTCTGGCTAGATGATGTATCTGAACATTGTGCCAATTGGCTTAAACTGGGGAAAGATTGTTGCAAGAGATTTTATGCAATCCATATTTGTTATATACCTTTGAATAATTAATTTTTATAGCACCAACTAGTGGGTTCTGGGCAGAGTGATTTTCTTCATTTTAATGTTTGGAATGAGCCCAAATAGTCAATTACTCTCTCTCCCTGTAGAACTTACTTTTTCAGCTTCATTGAATTAGGTTAATTAGGAAGGCAACGGACGTCCCCCCCATGCCACCTCCACAGCATTTTTAGAGAGTGCTTCATTTGTGTTATAACTGCCTATTTAAAGAAGCAAATCACTTTCACAGGAAAAATATTAAATATCTAATTTTTATTTATACTATCTGTAGTATAAATATATATAGTTCATATAAATATAAATATATATGATGCAATATAACAAATAGTATATAAATATAATATCTATTTATTTTTAGTTTTATGTGTATGTGTGTGTGTGTGTGTGTGTAGTTCCTATAATGTGAGTGTGTGTTTGTTTTTCGTTCCTATAGAAGCAAACGTGTGCTAAGGATGAGTAGAAAGTGTTCAATCTGAAGATTGCTACTAGTATGAATTTGTTAAATAACACCTTTTTGGCATCAAATCTAATCTGAGTTTCTATGAGAAAAATTGAATTGTCTGTGGTTAGGAAGTGGAAAGAGTGGGTACCATTCCCTAGTGATGGTGAGCCCGGATGGATTGCCCATCAGGTGGATGTAAGAGGTTATCTCTACACTTTTGTCTACAGAGAGCATTCTCTCTTTACCTTCTGACTTCCTAGAATGATTATTTGGGACTCAAATCTTTAAGTCCCTATAAATTCTTCCAGACTGCCGCCATGCCCATGCGTTGACCAAACATGATAACCCTAGCTTTGGGAAATAAACGGTAGACTTGGTTTGTAAAGAAGTCTGGGACATAAAATAAGTCATTTTGCTTTAGCTTCAGGTGATTTCTCTTTCAAAATGGTGTTAATAACATCAACAATAGTAACCATAACTTAAGCTTTTCAAATCCTTATTCTGTACCAAGGACTGCCATCAGTACTTCATACCTATTGTCTATTTCTGTCGTTACAACAACCCAACGGGCTCTTTTTTGATGCCACTTCCCTTATGCACACTGGTAAGTAGGAAATGGCATTGGTATAATGAGGAAATGGTATTGATTCATAAGTTATTTTACAGTATACTTATGTTTTGAAATATTCTGGAAAAGCTCCCTTCATAGTTAAAAGGAAAGACTTAGCTATGTAAGAAGATCTTAAGAAAACTGAAAATCTACTGCAGTCCCCTTACTTAGTGCACGTAGAGCCCCTATTAGTATCTACAACTGATAGACAATCCATCTGGAAAAGCTGTGGGTACAGGTGAAGCAATTGTAGAGTTATTTCTCTGACCTAAAATAATAAATTAATGAAGGTAGCTAAATACTGGATCAAGTTTTTAATTTTGATGGAAAAAAAGGTCTTTATTCGGAAGTAAATCACCCTCAATACCTACTCTTTTTTTTAAGATTTAGTTATTTATTTTGGAGAGAGAGAGAGAGAGCACGAGCAAGCCTGAACAAGTAGGCAGGAGGGGCAGAGGGAGACAGAGACAGAGAATCCTCAAGCGGACTCTTCACTGAGCTGAGCAAGGAGCTGCACGTGGGGCTTGATCTCACGACCCTGAGATCATGACATAAGCTGAAATCAAGAGTCAGACACTTAACTGATTGAGCCACCCAGGTGCCCATAAATACCTACTCTTTGAAGGAAGAAGCACAAACCCCAATGTTGAACCCCATTGACTATGATGCTTGGTGGAAATACCATTAAATATTTAACTTTCTAGTATTTTTATTTATTTTTTACCATTTTAGTTTTGGTTAATGCTCTGGATACAAAAACACATGTTTTTTTTTCAGGTACATACATATAGTGTTACAGAAATATTTGTTCTGCTTTGGCCCTGATTTTGTAGCAAAGAGAAATTGCAGGTGAGTGGGGTTGAGTAGTCTACCCACATTCACATGGTTGGTAAGTGGTGGATCCAGGATTGGATTCTGTCAGTTCCAGGGCAAGCCCTCTCTTAACTTCTATGACATGAGTATTGAACTACGTTTAATTCCTTTTTCCTGATTACAACCATTTTTTATTATGACAGAAGGAAATTTTCACATAAGAGGAATCCCGTCTTGGGTACTGTCTTCTGCAAGACACGTGTCTTTTGTATTAACACCTGTTGATTAATTGATCCCTTTATTTTCATGAAATATGTCTCTTCACCTCTAAGAATAGTCTTTGTTCTGGTTTACTCTCTGATAATAACAGAGCCGTCCAGCTTTCTTATTACTGTTGCATTGTGTAGCCTATCCTTTCATTTTTCATGTATCTGTGTCTTTGTATTTAAAATGGAGTCGGGGGGGCACCTGGGTGGCTCAGTTGGTTAAGCAACTGCCTTCGGCTCAGGTCATGATTCTGGAGTCCCGGGATCGAGTCCCACATCGGGCTCCCTGGCTCAGCGGTGGGTCTGCTTCTCCCTCTGACCCTTCCCCTCTCATGCTCTCTGTCTCCCATTCTCCCTCTCAGATAAATAAATAAATAAATAAATAAAATGGAGTCAGGGGTGGAAATGGATTTTCAACATCACATGGAGGAGGTGAAACAAGGTTTTACTGGAAAAGGAGGAAGCTTGCAAAACAAGGGAGGAGCCAAAGCACTGTGCTCTCTCCAGATGCCCAGCATCATCTCAGGACACAGGCTGCCCAGGCTGGAAACACTGGACCCATGAGAAGTACAGTCCCCACTGCTGGCTGGCAGATGGACCCTCACTTGGCCTCAGCTGGGTGTCACCTGTCCTTCTGGAAGAAGGTGGAAGGCGGGGCTCTCCAGGGAAGCCAGAGTGAACATCTCCTCCTTCTCCTCCTCCTTCTTCTTCTTTTAAAAAAATAGTGCTCTTTGCATCATGTCTCCCTCAACTGTGCTCTGTTCTTTCTCTCTTCAAAATTTTGGTCAAAGTAACATGGCTTATGAAAGTATAGAGAGATTTTTTTTTTTAAAGATTTTTATTTATTTGAGAGAGAGACAGAGATAGTGAGAGAGAGAGCACTAGCGGGGTGGGGAGGGAGAAGCAGGCTTCCCGCTGAGCAGGGAGCCCGATGCAGGGCTTGATCCCAGGACCCCGGGATCACAACCTGAGCCAAAGGCAGATGCTTAACAACTGAGCCACCCAAGCGCCCCGAAAGTATGGAGAGATTTGAGCAACTTGGAGGTGTATTCTGGTGAAAGAAAAACAAAGCTCTTCGTTTTTTTGGTGCACTAGCCCTGGAAACCATTCTTGCTGAGTTACGGTCATGGAAGAACACAGGGCTGAGGACGGAGCCAGAAAACATAGTTGGATCTTCTCCAGGAAAATTAAACATCATTAAACAAAGTATAAGTCCAGATATACTGTCTTAGTTTTACTGCGCTAATTGTCATTAAGATAACGATGGCAAGTTCTCTGGTTATGATCCATTGGGACCCCCGGGGGGGGGGGTCCCTGCCCCTCCCTCCGCATGTCTCAGGACGCCTGTGGCTCCTGGTATAAGGCAGGGCTGAGTGGAGGTATGAGCGCTGCCAGCCGACCCACTGCTGTACATTTCTGTATCTTTTTCTTCATCAGTAAATAGAACCTCATTTAATTTCCTAATTACATATTGACTTACAAAATAATTTTTCAAACATTTTAGTGGTGTGATGTAATTGTAAACAAGTGTGTACTCGAGCCTTGAACATATTCCCAGGTCAGAAAATACCACCATTGTCTGAATGTACTTTTGGATATATTATCTGTAGGGAATCTAGTTGCCATTTCTATGAAAAATAGAAGGATCAGTTTCACTCTGTATTTACAGGCATGTGTACCAATATGTGAATAAAGTAGGAGATAATCTGCCATTTAGAAATGTGTGTGTGTGAGAGAGTATGTGTTTAAACATTATTCAGATTTATTGCTACGAAAGGGTGGTTCCTTTCAACATTCGCCAGGCAGATAAAGCT